>NW_025974782.1:0-8297 GCF_021869965.1 Rhincodon typus
TTTTTGAAGAAGGGTCCCGACCCGAAACGTCAGCTTTCCTGTTCCTCCAGCTCCACACTGTGTTATCTCTAACAACTTGAAGTAGATGTTTTTGAAGAATTGCAAGAAGCTCCTATGAATTGGTTCAGAGATAGTGGGAGCTGCTGATGGTGGAGAATCTGAGATAACAAGGTGTAGAGCTGGATAAACACAGCAGGCCAAGCAGCATCTTTTTCTATTTCTGAAGAAGGGTCCAGACCCGAAACGTCAGCTTTCCTGCTCCTCTGATGCTGCTTGGCCTGCTGTCTTCATCCAGCTCTACACCTTGTTATCTCTTATGAATTGGTGTTTTGTTTTGTGCGTGTTCATGATCTATGTAAAAAATACCTGGAAGTTGTGACAACAAATTCTGTAAGTACTATTTCAGGCATTGACAATCGAGACAAGTTATTTACAAAATGGAATTTGTCAAAAGCTTTCGTTACAGTCAGAGCACTGCAGTTCGTGTCTTGTCAGATCAGAGTTCCCAGCTAGCCATGGAATTCGTCACTATCTGACATCATGATACAACCTGCAAGTGACACTGGTGGCAAATGATTCAACAAGGTGATGAAGGGCAGTGTGAGAGCGATTGCAGCTGAGGGGATAATGTTTTAACAATTCATTCATATCTTACTTTTCACATATGGATCCATCCGATATACCCCTAACTGGCTGGGCACCAGCTGAATTTGTACTGGTCATAACATCTGGATGCTGCTGAGCCACCATCAATTGAGAATGCATGAGTGAAAGCAGAAGAAATTGCTAAGATGACAAGGTAAAGCATCTTATAAGCCACCAAGCACAAGGAAACCAAAATTTGCAGTTGGAGATTGGACTTGTATTAAATGGCTAAATCGTGATCACATGCTTGCATCATCTTTGTCAAGACTAAAGCACGTCGAGCAATTCCTCCAATGACTGCCTTTTGGACAACAACGCAAAATATATTGTGAGTGACTTGATAATAATCAGACTAAGATTTTGAGGATACTGACTAGGAAGATAGTTTGCTTTGCTGATTAGCAATACGAATGCTCATCTGTTTGAGATGTTCACACAGAACCTCAAGTTTGTACACCTCAACAACAACAGTGTTTTTCATGTATCAAAGTCTGTACCAGTATTTAAGAGTTCAACATGCCTGTTTCCTCTTAAAAATAATTCCATGTACCCATTCTACTTGTTAGGTCTGCTTTATTTCAAAAATAAGATTTGTTTTTAGTTTAACAATGGTGAAAAATTGTAGTCAGTTGAGTGTTTAATTGTACTTTAGTTATTTGTTCTCTGTGCTTTTGTCTAAGCTATGGTGTGGTTATTAAGAAATTGAAATTGATCTGAAGTAAGAAGTTAGAAGCATGAGTGTGCAGGACTGTTCAAGTGCTGTAAATAAAGCTGTTGTTGAGATACTGAAACAGGTGTTTACTTTCCACATCTTACACTGAAACAACACTCTCAGCTACTACAATTGCCCTGTTCCAACAATAGACTTTGAGCATCTACTGCTGCCTTGAATAAGTCTTGGTGAATTACTATTATGCATCTTGTAAGTGGTAAACACTGTTAATTCTTGGCGTGGAGGAAGTGATTATTAATTAAGCTGGTGAATGAGTGTTGTTGAAGCTGCACTCATTCAAAGATAAAAGCATATTCTACTACATACATGATTTAGTAGATGGGCTTTGACAACTCAGGAGGTGAGTTACTTGCCTCAGATTTCCCAGCCTTTGACCTGCAATGGAAGCCATTGTATTTATGTGACCGTGCAGTTACCGTTTCTAGTCAGTGGTGATCATTAGGATATCGGTGGTAGGAATTCAGCAATGGTAATGCCAAATAATTGATGAAGTATTAAGCTGCCTTTTCTTCTACACCCCTGATTTTTTTTTTTATGAACCCATCATTTTTCTTTCTGTTTGATGGGACAGTGCCCAGGAGATAGATCTTGCATTCTTAGAGAAGCTAGGACAATTCAAGATGGTTGGTGCCACAACTCTGGAGTGAAACCTGAACTCCAGTCTTTTAACTAAGAAGTGAGCTGGGGAACCTTGGCTTCCTGGTGATATCATGCACACTTCAAAATTCTTGTGAATCTGAACAGTTGGCTGTACTGAAGGCAAGCCATGTCCTTACTCATTTTACTAATACCGGTGATATGCGGGCTACCATGAGCTGTTAGTAGCAACACAGTTTGAACATCTTTGTTTGGCACTCAGAGATCCAGAAAATGTGCTCTGTTCATTCACTGGGGCATTTTCTGAAGGACAATGCTTTAAGCTTCCCCACTCATCCTCACCTCCATTCAGACAGCATTCTGCCTATCAACAGTCAAAACTCTTTGAGGGTTCACTTCCGCTGATGCTGTGTGCCTTTCAGTACACCTTCTAATGAACATTACTTTCTGCCTGACTGACAAATTGAAAGCGGATGGGAAATTGTCATCTTAGCCAGTATTTTAACATGCACACTCAGCAGGGTTGAATTTGGGATTGCTTAAACCATCCCTGCTGGTATGTACTAGTGATCAATCATAGGTCCATATGGATCCGTGGCTTGGCTATTCCCTACTTTAAGCAAATAAGGAATCAGAAAAACTTGCTATTATTTATTCTCAAGTCTTTGTTTGAACGTTCCAGATACAAGAAGCCTTCATCACTTCAGTAAGTCGCAGATCTCACTCCTGGGACCTGCTGTGCTCTGCATGTCGATGACCTGCATGCTTTTGTATTCCAATTGCTGTTTTCATACCCCTCATTTCCCTTGAGAGTGAAGTCTTTATTTTTTTGGAAAAAAATTATATTTAAGGAATTGAGGAATTAATCCATCCTCCTAACCCCAGCTGGTCCCACTCCCCTCTGGGTAAGAAAGCATGAAATATGTGATAGTTAGCCTGTCGCATCTGTCAGTGTACTATGCACTGCCTGGGAAACTGGGTCAGACTCCAGGTGGGTGGGGATGTGCATCTGCAGTCTGTTCACATTCAAAACGGCAGCTCTGAATATTTAAAAAGAAAGACAAACTGGTTGCAAAATTTGTGCTAGTGAATTCTATCTCTGACTGAGCCAGATGGGAAAAATAAAACAGCTTTGTAGCTGAATATAAATAGCCTTGCATAAAACAAAGAACTGCAGAAGCTGGAAATCTGAATCAAAAACAGAAATTGCTGGAGAAATTCAGCAGGTCTGGCAACATCTGTGGAGAGACAGAAACATTTCGAGTCCAGTCACCCTTTTTGAGAAACAGTCTTGTAATTAGAAGCACAGCCACCCTTTAAGGTTATACCTTGACTTTATAATTTGTGGTGAGGTTTGGGGTTTGTCGGTGATGGCAGTGGTGGGGTATTGTTTCTGTTGAAGCACAGGCTGAGGTTACAAATGAACAACTTTTGCATCTGCCTTTTGAGGGAACTGAAGTACCCACTGTCTGTAAACCCCTTTTTTAAATTTGGTTGCATGCTGGCCTAAAAGGTGGAACAAACGTTGGTGGGGTTTTGGAGTGAAGCCAGTGTCTTTGTTTCTCATGTTGCTATGAACTGGATTCTGGAGCACTGTGACCATACATGACCTGGTTCCATGTGAAAGGGCATATGATTCTCACGGAAAGAAAGCAGCACCATGGATCCATTTACAGAACACTTCTCCTAATTTGCTGGTTAGTGGTCTGCTTGGATTTTAGAATCAACTTGTATACTTGAGTTGCACACACAATGAATGCTTGCACGCACACTGTAGTCTGGGGCTAGGATGGATCTAGTGCAGTCAAGAGACTGAAATTACACCAGCAAATTCATTAGAGCACAGTTCAGACATTTGCTCATGGTCTCTGCTTCTCATTTCTAATAAATATTTTTTCATTTTCTAGGAGAAAGATGGAGGAGAGTGGGAAGCTATTAAAAAAAAAAGGAAGAAAAATAAAGGACTTGTAGGGTATGGATTGAAGGAGCAGTAAGGAAAAGGAAAAATATTCTGAGCTTCTTGAGCATGATTATCAGAACCAGGAAATTCTTTCCTATCAAAGAATGTCTTTGTTTAAACCAACTTTTCCCCAAATCTGTGTCTATGAGCTGACCTCCCCTGCTTTACAAGAGGAAGAAATGACTTAAGAGAACAAAAAGCCTAATATAAATGGTTCTAGGTTAGGAACCAAACAAAGGAATGATACACCCATGAGTGAGGGATGGGGACAGACCAAAATCATTCGAGCAGTGAAATAATTCCCTTAACGCTCTGCAAACGCTGTGTACACACTCCCCCACATTTATGAATTATTCCCTGTTATTTATTTTTCAGAGTGTAAACTACTCCAGGGGGTCGGGAAATTCTAACTCTACCTCAGGGGAGTGTGGTAGTCTTTTTTGTTCCACTAGCCTTGGAGGTCATTTGCTACAGACAATCAGTTTCATTATTGCTCACTCAAAGCTCAATAGCAAGCGGCAGTAAAAACGGTTTTGTATCATATGGTTGTATCCATTTTTTTGTTTTCTTTTTGCAATGGTAGTGGCTTGCCTGAGGATGTAATAAAAAATTGATTACATTTTCTGTCAAGAGTGGTCGGGTGCTGCAGATGTGACCCTGTTAGTAACCCATGCAGAAAGATGCTACTTTAGATATACTGTAAATGCAGCCTTTTTACTCAATGATTTGCCAGCAGTCTTTATCTTAGCAAGGAATACCATTTGAAGCTGAGAGTCACAATTTACTTTTTTTTTGTAATAAATCGCTTCTGGTTCTCTACAGTTAGTGACTGCACTAGCAGAAATAATGACACTGTTTACTGGAACTGGGGCTGTGTTAGAAGGATTGGTCCTCCACCTGGTATGGCTGACCACTGTTAGTGGGTGACACTGGTTTTGTTGATTGCAAGCATTAATGTTTGATGGTGCTTAGAAATTAAATTAATCAGGTCCCTGCATTCTGTTATTATCTTTCTATTTGATTGAAAAGAGTTGACACAAAATTAAAAGGAGATACAGTTAGCTGTCTGCAGGTGATTTAGTGAGCCTCTGTGTTGAAATGCTGGGATTTTTCAGTTTGCAGTTATCTAGCAGTCATCTGTGCTGCAAAGTGCATATAAGAGTAGGCCATTCAGCTCCTTGTTTGTGTTTTCTGTCATTCAGTTTGATCGTTTTTGAATTATGCACCAACTTCATTTACTCACCTTCAATATATGTCTCTTGGTACCCTTACTAAACAAAACTCTTGCTCTTTTTGGGAAGTCATTTCCAGATTTGTGTAGGAATGGTTCACATCTAGAACAGCCCAGTTCTAATTTTAAGAGTATAAGTTTCCTACCAGAGGAAGAAATTTCTTTGTATCTACCCTAATACCATTTTTATACAGTACATCTTCTAAACATTAGAGAAGGCAAGCTAAATTTATACAACCTGCTGTCATCATTTAATTCTTTAACCCCATTTATATTAGGCTCTTGGTCCTTCTAAGTCATTTCTTGCTCTTGTAAAGCAGAGCAGGTCAGTTCATAGACACCAGATTTAGGGAAAAGTTCGTTTTAACAAAGACAATCTGTGATAGATCTTCTAATTCCTTTTAAGGAATGGTGTCGTTCTAGTGAATCTGCTCTGCACTCCTCTAAGGTTGATACATTGTTCCCAAGGTACAACATTTCCATACCTGATTCAATTGGATTGTGAAAGATCATTGATCAGTGCAAATATTAATCTCCCACACCTGACTTACATGTTTGAACTGTGGATCTCCAGAGTGGCAAGTACAGATCTGCCAATAGTGGTGAGAGAGAATTAAATTTTTGTTTTGTACATTATTAATGTGTATCTGTTTGAGCGGAACAACATACCAACACCCCTAGCCCTCATAAATGATGTAAAAAGACCAACATGTGCCAGATTTGAAGTCCTGCTTTGATTGAAAATCTACTCGATTAAGTTTTTCTTTGTTTGACTCTCCACCTAAAAAGGAATTGTTCTTGAAAGCTTGGATAAAACAGATGTTCTTTTTGTGAAATATGTTGGAACACGTCTGACAATTGGGACATCTGAGAGATTCAATGATTCCATGTACGCTCTGTATCCCTCGAAGAGCTGCGCCTTGGGTACTATTTCCTTGTTTTCCAACTTTGAGCTTCTTAGCTAAGCATTTTTCTAGCAGTGCACTGGTGTATTTAGCTAAGAAACAAGTACACATCGAAAATATATTTTATTGTGATGACTCGTCCCAGAGGAGTAAATGAGAAGGACGTTAAGGCATCAGTTCTTTATCAAATTTCTTTTAACCTGCAAACAGGCACTTCATTCATGCCCTCCCCATAGTTTAACACACAACTCTGCTGTTTGCATTCTAATGCTCATCATACTGTTCATCCATCACTCACCCCTGTGTTTGCTGACGTACACTGGCTCCTGGTCTGGTAATGCTTCAATTCTTAAAGGTCTCTACATTATGTTTAACTCTCTCTATGTCCTCGTCTGTCCTTTTCTTTGTAACTTTCTTCTGGCTTACAACCTTCTGAAGACTTTTTATTCCTCCAACTCTTGCCACTTGCACATCCTTGATCTCTTGCATCCTAAATAAAAGCTGAAAAAAACTGCGGATGCTGTAAATCCGAAACAAAAACAGAGATTGTTGGAAAATCTCTGAGGGTTCTGAGGAATGTTCACCAGATCCAAAACGTTACCTCTGATTTCTCTTTACAGATGCTGCCAGACCTGTTGAGCTTTTCTAGCAATCTCTATTTTTTTGTTTCTTTCGAACTAACATTGGTGGCTGAGTCTTCAACACTAGCCCATAAACTATGGAATTTCTTCTTCTAAGCTCTTACCTGCTTTTTAAAAACCTATTCGACTAAGATTTTAGTCACTTGTCCTTAATTGGCTCAGTGTCAATTTTTGGCAGGTGATGATGCTGCGAAGCATTTTGGGATCATTTACTGTATGTAAGTTGGTTTATAAATACAAATTGTTGATAGTCATAAAATGTGGTGGGTGGTTAATTTTAAAAACTCCGTCACTCCTCGTGAGAATAAATATGTCTGTACCAGGAAATGTAGCCTTATTGTCTTTAAATTTCCCTTAAGGACTAGAATATCACAAGCATGTAACACATTCTCATCACAAGGAATGGCTCATAATTTGGATATGTCACTTACTGGTTGCACCAACACCAGTGTAACCTTGCACTTCTGGTGGGAGAAACTCCTGTTTAAGACAGCAAGTAAAACAAAAACCCTACAAGATAGGATTTAGGTGAGTGTTCAACACTACTTATATGCTGTGATTTCTGAGGCACAAGAGTGTGAAACTTTAGATCAGGTTGCAAGTTCTTCAATGAGGACACTTCTAGACATGTGATTGTCCTATTGTGATCAATGGAAATAAACTCCGTCATAAACAAATGAATTAAATATTCACCCAACGCGTTGTCCTGTGGATCCTGCATGGCCTATTTGGATGGGTTTAATATGCAGATGGATAAATTAGTGCCCATTTCAATCAAAGGCTATTGTTATCTTGGGTTTTCTATGTAGGATATTTTAAATGATTAAGTATCTGACAAATCCAGCAGGATCCCCACATACCAGATCCACAATATGTTTCCTACATTGGAAATATAGAAGCATAGAAAATAGGGGCGGGAGAAGGCTATTCAGCCCTTCGAGCTTGCTCTACCATTCAATATGATCAAGGCTGATCATCCAACTCAGTACCCTGTTCCTGCTTTCCCCTCATATCCTTTGATCCATTTAGCCCAAGTGCGATATCCAACTCTTCCTTGAAATTGTACAGTGTTTTGGCTTCAATTGCTTGCCACTTCCACAAGCTCATCACTCTCCTGGTAAAGAAATTTCTCTTTATCTCAGTCCTCATTGATTTACCTGTGATAAACTGTGAGTCCTCGTTTTGGACTCCCTTACCTTCGGGAATATCTGTCCTACATCTACCCTGTCTAGTCTTGTTAGAATCTAATAGGTGTCTAAGAGATTGTCCCCCATTCCCCTGGCCCAATGAATAGGATCCTGACTGATTCAACCCCTCCTCGTACACCAGTCCTGGCATCCCAGGAATCAGTTCAGAAAACCTTTACTATCCTTCCTCTAAGGAAACCAGAACTGCGCACAATATTTCAAGTGTGGTGTCACCAAGGCCTGTTTAATTGGAGCAAAACATGCTTGTTCCTGTACTCAAATCCTTTCACTATGAAGGACATCATACCATTTGCTGCCCTGCCTCACCTGCATGCTTACCTTCAGTGATAGTAGGAACTGCAGATGCTGGAAAATCCGAGACAACAAGGTGTAGAGCT
>NW_025974783.1:0-8297 GCF_021869965.1 Rhincodon typus
GGAGCAGGAAAGTTGACATTTCGGATCGGGTTGGGATTTCTGAAGAAGGGTCCTGACCCGAAATGTAAACTTTCCCGCTCCTCTGATGCTGCCTGGCCTGCTGTGTTCCTCTAGCTCCACATCGTACATTTCTGCACATTCTGTTTTGGCAGAATCCTAAAGTAAAATCTTCCACAATCTGGCAGCCTAAAGTGAGCTGGTGGTATAGTGGAAGTGTGTAATAATCCAGATGCTCAAGTTAATGTTCTGAGGACAAAGGTTGAAATCCTGGCACAGCACTAGGTGGAATAAAAACCTGAAAGCTCTTTATCAGTAATGTTGATTATCAGACAATCGTGGAATTGTTGCAAAAGCCAATCTGGTTCATTAATTTTCTTTAGTGAAGGAAATGTGCCTCCCTAACCTGGTCTAGCCTACATGTGACTCCAGTCCCATGGCAACTCCTATGAAAGCTTAGCAATTAGGGCGGGGCAAAAAATGCTGGCCTTGCCTATGCTGCCCACATCCCATGAAAGAATAAAATAATTTTTTAACTACACTGCATGAAAAAAAGATCCTCAATATGCTTTATGAACTTCTGCTTTATTAACAAAGCTAAAAATAGACTTGCCCCAAAGAATAAGCATTTGTAACAAGAGTTTAGTTGTTGCATTGGTGTATATTAGTCAGTTTTTTTATATTGTTTTAACATTTAAGAGGTGCCTATTGCTTCCAATATAGTAAAAGGAGCTTAGCTTGAAGAGCAAGTAAGCAGTAACTCACTAGGCATGTTATTTTAGTTAGGGGATGTTGGCCAGTTTCGTGGGCATGGGCAGCTTTCA
This sequence comes from Rhincodon typus, assembly GCF_021869965.1. Taxonomy (NCBI): domain Eukaryota; kingdom Metazoa; phylum Chordata; class Chondrichthyes; order Orectolobiformes; family Rhincodontidae; genus Rhincodon; species Rhincodon typus. The sequence goes on from NW_025974783.1 coordinate 822, forward strand.
GCGGGATGATCTTATCTTAAACTCCATTTACGACCTTACTTGCAGTTAATAACTTCCTTTATTCTTTCATGGGTTGTGGGTGTCACTGGTGAGGGAAGCATTTGTTACCCATTCCTAATTGCCCCTGAACTGAATGGTTTACTGAGCTATCTCAGAGGATAGTCAAGAGTCAATCAAATGGAGTCACATGTAGGCCAGACCAGGTAAAGGTGGCAGATTTCCTTACCCCGAAGTACATTAGCAGACAAGATTTATTTTGCAAACCACCCCCCACACCCCCACCCAACAACAACCGATGATATTTATCATGGTCACGAATGGCTTAACCTTTTTATTTCAGCTTTGTTTATTGAATTTAAAATTCCACTGAACATCATTGAAATTGTGGCATCACAGCATTAACCTGGGTCTTTGGATTATTCATGCAGTAATGTTGCCACTACACTACCATCGCCTTGTCTCTTACCATTCATACTAATTTGGCAAACAAATTTCAGGCAGTTATCTTGAAAGAAAATTAGTGTGTTACATCCTGATAATCATCTCTGTTATACAGTAGCAAAAAATGCAACACGCATGAAGTAATAGCCACAGTATTTCACTCGGGCATTGCATGTTATTCATAGAAACAGTGACTTCATTATGAAACGTTTGGAATGATTATTAAAATTGACTAAGTGGCATCCTCTAAAATTGATGCCGTGCATCTATTTTTACGTGTAAACACTGGTACTTTTTAAGGTTCCTTATTCTAAAGAAGCAACAAGCCAGAAGTTGGGCTGATCCTTACTCTAAAAATGTTCTGCAATCAGTGGTAAGGCAAAGCAACATTGGGGTCAGATTTGCATATGCTTCTTACAGTCAGTTAATCAAAATGTAATACTCTGGGAGAAAACATTGAAGACATACAATTCGGGTTTAGTTGTCCCAGGAAAGAAAACCAGATTTTCTCTCTGGCTGATTTCAGCAATTGACTATTTATCTTTGAAAGAGGAGAGTTTGTTAATGCTTTGCCCACAATGATTTTATATGATTTTCCTCCATTACACGACACTAACAGCCAAGAGGGGAAAACTATTCTGCTGTTCCTGGAATGGCATCTGTCAGCGCTGAACAGGCAAATTATTGTGTACATGATAACATCACACTTCTTCAAAAATGTAAAAACACAATCTACTGATTCAACATCGCTTTATTCGTTAACTCTGCAATTCAATTTGGTTCACTTTCTAAAATCATGTTTTTTTATAGGTGTTGAGAATCTATTAATCATGTAGAGTCATAGTCATAGAGTCTTACAGCATGGAAACAGACCCTGCAGTCCAACCAATCTATGCCGACAACCATCATCCTAAATTAAGCTAGTCCCACCTGCCTGCACTTGGCCCATATCCCTCCAACATTTCTTAATCTTGTACTTAGCCCAATGTCTTTCAAATGCTGTAAGTTTACCTGCATCCACCACTTCCTCTGGAAGTTCATTCCACACACAAACCACTCTCTGTGTAAAAATGTTGCCCCTCATGTCTTTTTGAAATCTTTCTCACGTTAAAAATATGCCCCCTTGATTTGAAATTCCGCATCCTAGGGAAAAGACACCTATCGTTAACGCTATCTATACACCTCATTATTTTATAAATCTCTGTAAGGTCATCTCTAAACCTACTATGCTCCGGTGAAAAAAGTACCAGCCTATCCAGCCTCTCCTTATAATTCAAACCGTCTATTCCCGGCAACATCCTGGTAAATCTTTTCTAAACCCGCTAGGTGGGACTAGTTTCATTTGGAATTATAGTCAGCGTGGACTGGTTGGAGCGAAGGGTCTGTTTCCATGCTGTACGACTCAATGTCTCTAATACAATTATTAAAGTGAAGATTGCTAGTACCCTATTGGAAAGGAACTACTAAATTGAAAGGTCTAGGTGTAATGATGCTGCATTTTAAGGCTTAATATTAAAGACACATTTAGATTATAGATATTTTCTGTTCAATGTTGTTATTACACATCTCTGGAGCAGATGGAACTTGAACCCAGCCCTCCTGGCTCAGAAGTAGGGACACTACCACTGCACCACACAAACGCCTGCATTCAGATTACAGATTTGGTTCAGGTGTTAAATCTATTTGGCTTCCTCAGCAACATGAAAAAGTGTTAGAGTCCAATTTGGGTGCTAAAGTGTGAACTCACTCTGAAGTGGGCATTGAATCCATTTATGACCAAGTCCAGCAGGCTATATGACAGAGTTTGTATATCATCAGGAACTGCTGAATCCTGCTGGCAAGCTTGAAAATCCACAAATATTCCACCGTCAATCAATTTGCAGCTTTCCTGAGCCCAATAATATTATGTACCCTGGGTATTTTTATTTCACTCTCGCCCCATCGCCAGTTCTTCAACAAATACCAATTGTATCAGGTGAGACATAAAAAAAATCTCATAACTTGGGTGATGACAACACGGTGTGGAGCTGGAGAAACAGAGCAGGTCACGCAGCATCAGAGGAGCAGGAAAGCTGACATTTTGAGTCAGGACCCTTCTTCAGAACCCGACCCGAAACGTCAGCTTTCCTGCTCCTCTGAAGCTGCCTGGCCTGCTGTTTTCCTCCAGCTCCACACTGTGTTATCTCTGACTGCAGCATCGGCAGTTCTTACTATCTCTCTTGGGTGGTGCCAAGTCATTTTTGTTTGGGTCTCGCATACCATGCTGCGGCAGAAACTGCTGCTAGATAAGCAGATTAAACAAGCAGTAAATGGAAGCATCTATGTTCAATTTCCTGAGAATTACATAACGTTCTTCATTTCTTCTTTCTTGAAACTGCAGATTTGTTTCCTCTGTGCAAGCTTTCATGGCGGCATTTGCTGGCTTCATCATAACTTCCTCCTGCAAGCATGTGATGAAAGACAGGTAAGAAGCTCTTTGTTAACAGTCTTGAGAGTTCAAATGTCAGACATGCTCACTCCCACCACAGAAAGATGGTCAATAACATCGAAAATACAGCACAGAAACAAGCCCAACTGGTCTCTTCTGACATGTTCATGCTCCTGAAGCTCCTCTCTCATCTTGTCACATCTAACTGTGTTAGTGTAATCCTTCATGTCCTTCTTCCTCACATTGTTATCTAACTTCCCTTTTCAAAGTATATATACTCCCTGTGGTAATGAGTTCCACATTCTCTGGGTGAAGGTGTTTCTTCTGAATTCTCAATTTGATTTATTTGTGACCAGCAAATATTCAGGGTCTCCACAGTCTCACCCTTCTCCACAATAGAAACACACTCTGTCCATTCTATTAAAATCTTCCATAAAGACCTCTATTGGATGGAATGAATGAATGATTTATTGTCACATGTATCTTGAAAATACAGTGAAAAGTGTTTTGTCACCGCAATCTGGCACTATGTTGAGTTACAAAAAGGATAAAAAGAAATTGCTTAACTAAGAGCTCATCTTCTGTTCAAGTTGGGGCCTCAAGCATGGCTTCAGCATTTCTGCAAGGCCTCTGCAAGGTGTTCTGGTCCTCAAGGAGTCCCATCTGGGAACAGCAATGATGACACTAATGCACATGGAGGCCCCGGCTCTGCTGCCACTGCCACCTCGCCGACACCGCCAAGAGTCCCTGCTCTGGGCCTACCGCCGCCAGGCATCCCTGCTCCGAGCCTACCACGGCTGCCAACAGTCCCCACTCCACACCTACCACTGCCGCCGGAGGTCCAGGCTCCAGGCTTACCACCACCAGGAGACCAGGCTGCAGGCCTACTGCCATCGTGGAGGGTCCTCACTCTGGGTCAACTGCTGCCAGAAGACCAGGCTCTGGGCCTACCGCTGCCAGGAATCCCTGCTCCTGGCCTACCGCCACTATGAATCCCTGCTCCTGGCCCACCACTGCCAGGAATCCCTGCTCCTGGCCCACCACTGCCAGGAATCCCTGCTCCAGGCCTACCGCCACCAGGAATCCCTGCTCCTGGCCTACCGCGGCCGCCAAGAGTCCCCACTTTGGGCCTACTACCACCAGGAGTCCAGGCTGCGGGTCGACCACCAGCCCTGCCATCAGGAGTCCCCGTCCATGCCACTGACACTGCAGCCACTGCCCCACTGACACCAGTCCAGCCTCGAAGATGAAGAAGAAAAGAAAAAGGACAGAAAGTACATAGAGAAAAAGATGCCTATAGCCTGGAGTGGATGGGCTCCAACGAGCCCAGACACTATCTACCGTTCTGGCACCATCTTGAAATTAAGGTTTTACTAAGAGATTATTAAATTAAAGACTACTAAGGTAGTGAAAATCGGACATCAATCTTGGAGAGCATGGATTCCGATCCTTCTCCTTTGGGAGTTTATACCTCTGCTTTCTGAACGGATTATCTCTCAGGCACATTCCACAGAATACTTATCACCATGAGGCCTGGAATTTATGAACAAAACCAGGACAGTGACTGCAGACAAATCAAGTAGATGGTATTGAAATGCTGGTTCCCACACATGCACACACTGCCGATCAGACCAAGATAATGTTCTGGGGACAAAAACAAAGTTGCTGGAAAAGCTTAGCAGGTCTGGCAACATCTGTGAAGGAAAAAACAGAGTTAACGTTTCGGGTCCAGTGACCCTTCCTCAGAACTAGTGGTGGCTGGGAAAAATGTCAGTTTATATGCCAGTTTATACGTCAGTTAATGATCTGGGGACCTGGTTTGAATCCCACCATGGCAGATGGTGGAATCTGAATTCAACTAAAATTTGGAATTAAGAGTCCAATGATGACTGTGAAACTGGTGTCAATTGTTAGTTTATAAACAAACCCATCTGGTTCACTAATGTCCTTTAGGGAAGGAAACTGCTGCCCTTGCTTGGTCTGGCCTACATGTGACTCCAGACCCACAGCAATGTGGTTGACTCTAAACTGCCCTCTGGGCAAACAGAGATGGACAATAAATGCTGGCCAGGCCAGTGATGTCCACATCCCATGAATGAATAAATAAAACTATTGTCACTTATCAAAACCTAAGGCCGATTACATTCTCCACACATGGGATGACCAACGCAGCATAACTCAGGGAATGAGACTGGAATCTTTGCCTTAAGTGTAACTCATAATCTATGGCATAGCCATTGTCCAAGAGTTTACATACTAAATCAATCTCTGATCAGCATTGTGTTCCCATAAATACATATTCATATCTTCCCCATAACTGAATACAAAACTCACTCTGTATTATAAACACCGATATGGTAAAACAACTGTCATGACGCACCTTTTCTGCCCTCAGGCTAATGCAGTTCCTCAAGTGTTACATCAACAAATCCAACTGACTTAAGTAAGATCTTTATCCCCGTACCTGCTTTAGCAAGAAGCAATTGAAAGCTGCCACCCACACAACAGGATGACTCAGGATATTGCGGACAAAATAGTCTAAGTAGACATTCTCACTCACAGAAGTCATATGGAATCCTGAGCTTTATAAATATAGGCATAGATTACAAAAGCAGGGAGGTTACGGTGAACATTTAGAAAACAGTAGTTTGGCCTCAACTGGAGTGTGGTCTCCAATTCTTGGCACCGCATTTTAAGAAGGATGTCAACACCTCAGAGAAGGTGCAGGTAAGATTGATCAGTATGATTTCAGGGATGGGTTTTATATTTCAGTTTTGTAGTTAGATTAGTAAGGCTGAATTTGTTTTCTTCAGAGAAGACAAGATTGAGAGGAGATTTGATAAATGTCTGTAAAATCATCAGTCTAGACAGAGCAGAGAGAAACTGCTGCCATTTGCAGAAAAGTTGGGAATGAGGTGGCACGGTTTCTTTTTACAACAATTGACAGAAGAAGCGACACAAACAGGGAAAAACTTTTTGAACACAGTGGGACAGGCTAGACATGAAGGATCAAGAATTCACTGCCTTCGCATGTGGAGGAGACAGATTTAGTAGTGCTCTCTTCAAAATGGTATTGCGTAGGCAGCTGAAGAGAAAACTCTTTTCAGGCTTTGGGATAAAAGTGAGGGATCAGGAGGAGCTGAGGTGCTTTTTCAGATTGCTGATGTGGTTGGAATAGGCTGAATTGGGCTTGATAGGTGTACACCAGGTAAACAGTTTTAGAATTGGAAACATACCATCTTGTGTGGTAATTAATTACTTCAATTGAGACTCTTTAATTCTACACGCAGCTTGTTTATTTGCTGTTTGTTACAGGCATTGGATTTCCACAGACTACGTGGTGTTTGCCGTACCATACATGGCTTATGACATTTATGCCATGTACCTGTGTCACTGGTTCAAGCACAAGGCAAAACACAGCAACGGGTTGAAGACTTCATCAACCAACATTGTGATAGACTTTCTGAAGAAAAATTTCTTGATTGTGCTACATCATCTCACGCTGTTACTCGTCTGCTTCCCCATTGTTGTGGTGAGATTTCATCATTCCACTCCATTGTAAACAGAGAGTCTTGTCGGTCATATTTCCTGTGTCACACTGCAGAATGGTACAAGTGTGAAAGGGCATGACGTATGTTTTTCTACATTCTGGGCCAAGAATCAGAAATTTATAAGCATACTCCAAACTGCAAATTTTGCACCCCCAAACACCCTATAGCCCAATCAACAGCACCTTCCAAACCAGTGACCTCTACCAACTAGAAGGACAAGGGCAGCACATCAATGGGAAATCCACTACCTACAAGTTTGCCTCCTAGTCACTGGCTATAATCCTGAAAAAGACCCCTTTATTCCCATTCTCTGCCTTCTGCCAGTCAGCCAATCCATGCCAGTACCTTGTCCCTAACATAGTTTTTTCTGACCTTTTTAGCAGCCTCCTTTGTAGCACCTTGTCAGTGGCCTTCTGGAAATCCAAATAGATCATGTCCACTGGCTCTCCTTTGTTTAATTTGCTCATTACCTCCCTAAAGAATTCTAACAGATTTGTTAGGCACGACCTCCCCTTGATGAAACTGTGCTGACTTAGCCCTGTTTTATCATGTATTACCAGGTACTCCACAATCTCATTCTTAACGATAGTCTCTCTTCTTGTGTTTCCTTTTGTTTGTTTGGGACATTTTCTCGAATACCACAGACAAGCTACTTATTGTGTGTAAAAATTAGGGGGTGCGTTCCTCAGATTTGCTCAGATATCAAGACACTAAACAAAACAATAATTTTCACTGTAACTCAGAACAAGTGACAACAAGTAATCAAACTTGAACTCAAAACCAGGAATTGCTGGAAAAACTCAGCAGGTCTGGCAGCAGCTGTGCAGAGAAAGCAGAGTTAACATTTTGGGTCAAATGACCCTATCATCAGAACTTGACACTAGCTAGAAAAAGGTTGGTATATGTGCTGAAGATAGGGTGGGGGACAGGAAAGGACTAAACGTTAGGATAGCAAGGTGCGGAGCTAGAGGAACACAGCAGGCCAGGCAGCATCAGAGGAGCAGGAAAGCTGACGTTTTGGATCTGGCTTTCCTGCTCCTCTGATGCTGCCTGGCC
>NW_025974784.1:0-8296 GCF_021869965.1 Rhincodon typus
AGGTTGGTGGGGTGGTACGTGAGGACGAGGGGTTGTCTTTCTCATTGAAGAGTTGTCAGCGCAGTCTCACGCTGGGTGACGTACGTTGCAAATGAGGAAGCAATAATTAGATGTAGAGGAGGTTTTGGTTCTTGCTGAGGGTTTTTCCCTCAGGTAATGTGTAAGCACCTTGCCCGTAACTGTATAAAGTTCTGGTGAGACCACAGCTGGAGTGCCGTGAGCAGTTGTGGTCCCCTTATTAAAGGAAAGATATTATTTCATTGACAGCACTTGAGAGAATGTTCATGAGGACAATCCTTAACATGAGGGGATTGTCTTATGAGCAAAGGTTAAACAGGTTGGACTCTACTGACTGAAGTTTGGAAGAATGAGCAGTGATCTCATTAAACCATGTATGATTCTTAAGGGGTTTGACAGGGTCAATGCTGAGAGGATGTTTCCCCTCATGGGAGAGTCTAGGACCAGAGGGCACAGTCTCAGAATAAAGGGACACCAATTTAAGACTGAGATGAAGGGGAATTTCTTCTATCAGAGGATTGTAAGTCTGTGGAACTTCTTGTCACAGCCGACAAAGGGGATAGAGTTCATATGTATATTTAAAGCTGAAATACGTTGATTCTTGATTAGTTGGGGAATCAAGGGTTATGGGGAAAGGGCATGAAAGTGGACATGAGGAATGTTGGATCAGCCAAGATCCTATTGGATGGTGGAGCAGGCTTGAGGAGCCAAACAGCCTACTCCTAATCCTATTTCTTATGGTCTAATGGCTTGTGGTAATCTTGATAACTAGTACTGGTGACTTATTCACTGTGCAGGACTCCAAGGCCAATATATTGTCCCAAGTCCAATATATTTTCTCTTCTGAACCCAGAAACAATCAAGCCAACTGTGGCTCCACTACACCCACCCTCATGTAGATCAGCTCAATGCCACACAGATCTAACCTGGGACTTCACTGCTCAACAAGGCTGAATCCCAAAACCATTACAGGAACCTGAAATACACTCCGCCTTTGGCATGTCTGAGTACAATAACATATGCACCTACTGAAAGCATTTGTTTATAGGATACATTTTATATGGTTTTATTATTTAGGGGATACTTTGCAGCCAATGAATTGCAATCATGGTTATAATGTAAAAAGAAAGGCAGCCAATTTGCACGCAGAAAGTTCCTGGAAACAGTAATGTGACAATGACCAAACAATCTGCTTTTTCATGATGTTTGCTGTGGGACACACACCAGCACAATGAGGATATTTCCACATTGGAATGTTGGCTTGGAAATTCTTACATTCACCTGAGAAGGCATGCAGAGCCTTGGTTTGACATCTCATCTCCAGCAGCGCAGAACTCCCCAACTACAGTGTCTGACTGGATTGTTTTGGTGAAGTACTTTTGATAGGACCACAACCTTAGGACTCAGAGGCAACATTGCAAGCAACAATACAGGGTTTGATGCATACACCAATTAGTAATACTATGTTAAAAGCAAAGCACTGCAGATGCTGGAGATCTGAAATCAAAACAGAAACTGAACAGGTGTCGCAGCATCCGGGTAAAAAGAATCAGAGTTAACATTTTGAGTCCAATATGACATTTTCAGAACTGCTATTGATAATACTTTTTGTTTTGTATCTCATAGTAATGAAAATAAGTATAAAATATTAAATCTGAAACAACTAGTGTAGGTATAATGACTCAAGTGGTCTTTTCACAGCAATGAGATTCTATGAGATGTTTAATATGTAAAGCATTACTGCAAAAATCTATTAGTCACAGCACTGTGTGTGGTATCAGAGACAGAGTACTCATTAGACCCAACCTGTTGATACAGATGCCGCTTCAATGAATGAGTTATTTCCTTACTTTCTTTTATTTTAACTTTTTTTGCTCAGAGACCAATACATCAAACTAAGCTTTTGACCTTTCTTCATTCCATCAAGCAGATTCTTTTGAAAAATATTGTCAAACTTAGTGAATTGAATGTTGATTGCATATGCAAAAAAAAAACAAAAAGATTCTTCTATCATTACTGATTATTTGGGAATGATAGTCCACAGTTACAGTGCTAAGTCTGCTTGAAAATATTTGATGGAGTTCTGTATTTCTGGTTAACTGCCCAAGGCAGATGCTTACAAATAAAACATATCTATACATCCGGGATCAACAAAATTTGCATGACTTTCCTGGCCCTTTTTGACATTTGGAAATCTAACTTCAGTCTTGAATTACATATCTTGTGGAGATCTCAGACCCTGGTAGTTGTTTGAAAATGCATGTTGTGTGTCAAGTAAAAATTGCTTTGGGCACGTGGTTGTAGAAATGAATTTTATATGAATGAAATGCCATATGAAAGCTCTGACTGGCTGATTGGGAAATGTGTCAGATTAAACTTTGGACACAGACGGGAGATTATCAACAACAAAAAAGTGTTAGCACAGAGAAGATTTAGCAAAACAGTACAAGGGTTGAAACTGGAGGAGCTAAGGCTGTTCTGCATTGAGCAGAGAGGGTTAACGAGAATTTGATGTCGGGTTTTGATAGAGCAATCAAGGAGGAGCAGTTTCCAATGGCAGAAGCTCAGTAACCAAACAACATAGGATTAAGATAACTTGCAAACAAACTAGAGGCTTCAGGAGGGTTAATGTCCTCCTCCATGGTATGTCTTGTGCTGAAGTTGTATTTAATTGGGTGGGAGTTTTGCTCTCGGGGACCCACACCTGTTTGTCACACCCCCAATTAAATCTATGGCAGAAAGGCCTTAGACAGCAATCCAACCCTGGCACCAGTTAAAACCCTTAAGTGGACAATCTTTTTTTTATTCGCTCATATGATGTGTGTGACTCCAGCATTTTGTGCTCATCCCTTTGGAGAAGAAGATAGTGAGCTGCCCACTTATGGGCCCATTCCCACTGCTGCTGCCATCAAATCATTAACACAGGGAGAGCTTGCCATGAGGGAAATAGGAAGATGGGAGGATCGCTAAAAGCCAATCCTCATACCCTTGCTGCTGACACTGCCCCTCACCCACTTCCCCTCTAACATCTCCCTGCCAACCCTCTCCTACCATCATTCCCTTCTGTTTGCTTCCCTTTTGAGGCCTTGGATCAGTGCAGTACTGACAGCAACCTCGGCCTTGCCAGGGACGCTGCTGAGTGCAGAACCATTGCCAACCTCTGATTAGCCAGCAACTCTCAGCGGGCAGGACCTCTGCCCTGGGGGTGCTGGACGCAACTGGAAGACCCACAGTTGGCCTGTCAAGTGTCTGAGTGACACAAAATTTGGTAGGTGTTCTCCAAAGGAGGTGATATTGGGATCTCCCTGGGTTCCAAAGTGGCAGCCAGGAAACCCATCACCTCAATTTAAAAATTGATGTGCGGGCATACAGCTTGTTATTTGTTCATCATTATCAAATATCTTGCTGAAATCCAGGTGGATAGATAGTTTTGACTGCAGCACCTTTATCCATCAGATTTGTATCATCCTCAAAGGGAACTGATAAATTGGCCAGACACAATCTGCCCTTTCTGAACCTATGCTGGCTCTGTCTCTCACCAGAACCTATCCTTCCAGCTGTTCCCTTATTTTCATCTTCCACCAGACATTTCTCATAAAAGTGATGATGTGTGTTCTGCACATTTCTTTTGTTCTAATTTGTGTCATGCAGCATTCAATATTCACAGAAAATCTTTCTACCAGATAATAATAACAGGAGGGTGCACATGTGTTTGATAATGTGCCAAAATAAAAACAGAAAAAGTATAATCAGTACTTAAAGGTATCACAGACTAACTTGGAATTACTTCACTAACAAGCAAGATTTACTGCTTAAACCATAGCGTAATTTTTTTTATAAATATTTATATTTTCAGAGGTTGCAGAGCATTCACTGGCAAAGCCACGTTTTGTTGCCTATCCATCATTGTCCTTGATCTGAAAGGCTAGTGAGGCCATTTCACAGGTGGTTAAGAGTCAACCACAACATTGTGGGTCTAGAGTCACAGGTGAGACCAGGTAAAGATAGTAGTTTTCCATTCCTAAGGACATAAGTGAACCAGGTGGGTTTTTTAAAGATATTTGGACAGGTACATGAGTAGGAAAGATTTAGAGGGATATGATATGGAGGCAAATGGGACTAGTACAGTTTGGGAAACTTGGTCAGCATGGACGGGTTGGACTGAAGGGTCTTTTTCCCATGCTGTATGGCTCTATTAACAACAATCAAGCATAGTTTTCATGGTCCCCTTCTGAGACTTACTTTCAATTCCAGATTTTATATATTTTCTAATCAATCTATTCAGAAATGTTATTATTAGAGTAGGTGGGACTTGAACCCAGGCCTTCTGGCTCAAAGGTAGGGACACTACCACTGCAACACCAGAGCCCTCAGTTCCAGTTTTAATTAAGCTTAGATTCCATCAGCTGCTATGGTGGGATTTGAACCCATGTCTCCAGAACATAGGGTGGCACAGTGTCTCAGTGGTTAGCACTGCTGCCTCACAGCATCAGAAACCTGGGTTCGATTCTACCTTTGGGCAACTCTCTGTGTGGAGTTTACACGTTCTGTCTGTGTCAGCGTGGGTTTCCTCTAGGTGCTCTGGTTTCCTCCTACAGTCCAAAAATGTGCAGGTTAGGTGGATTGGCCATGCTAATTTACCCATAATGTCCAGGGATGTGCAGACTAGAAGGATTAGCCATGGGAAATGCAGGGTTATGGGGATTGGGTGCAGCACTCTTTGGCGGGTTGGTATGGGCTGATGGCTTGCTTCCAAACTATAGGGATTTTACGAAAAAGAACTTGAGTCTCTGGATTAGTAGAAAATAGGAATCAGAGAAAACTGCACTTAGGTGCATATGTCCTGACATACCATCTTCTTAGATGAACAGTGATTGATAAGGTCGATTTATATTAACTTCAAAACATCCATCTTCATGGAATTGAGGATATTGTGAGACCGCACAATTTTCTTTGGTGGGTGAATGATTTATCTGTGAAAAGAACATAAGACATGGGAGCAGAGGTAGGGCTACTCAGCCCATCAGGTCTGCTCCACCTTTCAATGAAATCATGGCTGATCTGATAATCCTCAACTCCACTTTCCTGCTTTTTCCCCCATAACTGTTGATTCCCTTACTGATTAAAAATCTGCCTACCTCAGCCTTGAAAATAGTTAATGCCCAGCCTCAACAGATCTTTACGGTAAAGTATTCCACAGATTCATTACCCTCTGACAGATTGCCACTCACAATAACAAACTTTTTTCCTTACCCAATAACAAATTCTGATTAGAGAGATTAAGCCTGGAAGATAAACAAAACACTAAACAAAATAGATTGCAAGGTAGTGTCTGGCAAGTAGATACCGACTTTTGAATGCTACAGGCAAACATCAATGAGTTATAGTATCCCAGATGTACCACCCATGAGTCAGAGAAAAGACAGTTCTTTCGGGATGCAGAGATCTTCGGACAGAAAGCAAATTGTCCATAAAATAGTTACCATAAGAAATTTGAAAGCATTAATTGTAGGTGTTTCATATTTCTAATTGCCCCCATCAAATAGTTGCCCCAGAGGTTACAATGTTGAAGTTGTCAGTATTGAGTTTAAACAAGTAATTTCTATGTAGAATCCTTCATTCTGTTTTTTTTAAAATATGACTTGCCTGTAGTTTCTCTCAGCACTCAGTTTACTGTAGTTCATATAGTTTTTTAATGAACTGTTGAAGTAATGTATTGTTGAAGTAATGTACTGTTTACTGTACTGCCTTATTTAAAATAAGATATTGCTTGCTGATTGTTGAGTAAATAGACTCAGTTTGTTATAAAATAATCTGTACAATGCGAATCCTGTCAAAAGCTTCAGTCCACTTCCAACACATTGACTGGTGTAGTGACGTCAACGGGCACTTTGTTATTATTCAGCAAGTGTTACAAAGTGAAAAGAGGCCATCTGTTGGAGAGGTCCCCTGCCCAACATAAAGTGGGGAATTGACACTGTTTTAATGCAGTGATGTTGTTTATCCTGGCTTACTGTGCAAAATATACACCATGCCCCAATTAATGGCAGCACGGTGACTCAGTGGTTGGCACTGCTGCTTCAGTGCCAGAGACCTGGGTATGATTCCAGCCTCAGGCAACCATGTGTGCAGTTTGCACATTTTCCCTATGTCTACATGGGTTTCCTCCAGGTGCTTTGGTTTTGTCCCACAGTCCAAAGATGTGCAGATTAGGTGAATTGGCCATGCTAAATTGCCCATAGTGTCCAGGGATGTGTAGCTTAGGTGCATTAGCCCTGGGAAATGTAGAGTTGCGGGGTGGGATGTCCTTCGAAGAGTTGGTGTGAACTTGATGGGTCGACTGGCCTGTTTCCACACGGTAGGGATTCCATGATCGTGCTATAGTAGAGAAACAGAGGCATCAATTGAATGAATCAGTGAAAGGGTTATTTGAAGCTTACCATTCTGACATACTAACTGCATGTGAACACACATATAGTTTGCAACGTCAAATGATTTCCAATGGATGCATTCTGGCTGCAAGGCCAATTATGTTGCAGTATCTAAACAACGTTTCTTGTTAGCAAATGATTCTTACATCATATGGTTTCAATCTGTCCTAAATTACAAGAAACTTCCTACTTTTTGAAAAGTATTTTAAAGAGATTGAACCAAGACATCTCAAATTCTGTCCCTGCCCATACATTCTGCTTTGACCAAAGTTGTTTTCACTTGCAGAAAGCTACAGGTAGTACCTGCAGCAAAATTATGAGTTGCATCTCAATCATCCATTCACCATACCTACTCACTCCAGTCGTTAAATATTATCATTCAGATGGAATCTTATTTACAAACTGATTATTAACATCTATTCCTGATGCCAAGATGTGTCTTCCAGGCAATTATTTTAATTGTTGGGGAGTTAAGCAGGAAAACATAGAACTTTGTTCCATTGCATATTTTTAAAAATTATGGAACATAAGTGCCGTAAAAAAATTTCCAGAAAATGAAAATAACAATTTATCATTAAAAACTGAGCGTTTCCTGCCAAAAGTTGTTCACGAATTTTCTAAACATTGAACTGCTTTTTAGCAAATGAAAGAGTCATACTGTTCAATATATAAATTTGTGTATACATTATGAATAAGTGATTGAAATAGTAACCAAAGCTAAAGCAGTGTGGCATCCTGCTGTAGATCCAACAATTATATTCATTTGTTTTTTGTACAGCCCTACACATGCATATGTCAGCTCAGTGATACCACTCTCACCTCAAAGAGTCTTTATCACAAAATCTAGGTGACACATTGGGGCAGTACTGAGGAAACTCCTCATCGTCTCAAATGCTTCCTTTCAAATGAGACTTTAAACCAAGGCCCCAGCTGTCCTCTTAGGTGGATATAACATTCTGCAGAGTGTTATCTTAAAGAGCCTTTGGCCAAGTAACAATTAAATTCAAAAAAGAAAATTATCAACAAACTGTGCAAAATGAAAAGTCTTATTCACCTTAACAAAAGCAAAATATTGTGAATGTTGGAAATCTGAAACTCAGAAAATGCTGCAGAAAATTAGTTCTTAAGATGAGTCATGCTGGGCTGAAAACATTAACTCTGTTTCTCTTTTCATGGATGCTGCTAGACCTGATGAGTTTCTCTAGCAGTCTTTTTCTTTGTCATATTTATTTTGCCTGATTACTAATTTTAAGCAATTGACTTTATGAATGGGCAAGTCAGATCTCTGATTGAAATTGGATTGATATGTTTTAATGAGTTAGTCTTTCACTGAAACACAATGATGCAGATTCAGGCTTAATAACAAAAAGACTTTATTATACACAAAAATTAATACAAAAGAGAATAGATCAAACTATTTACATATCTCCAATTTAAAGGTTTCAACATGTGTAGTAAAAATAGAATGCAATTAATGTCAAAAACATTCCTTTATAGTACCCACACCAGAGAGATTTTCCTTCTCTTTTACATATATAAGATTTAATTTAACTGTGACATCAATTCCCTATCTTGAGGGTCTGATAGCCTCTTCCTGGCAATTTCATATGACTGAGCTTAGATTTTCTCAGCTGCAAATAACTCTGTCAGTGTTGTAAGCAAGCACATCTGATCTAGACTTTTAAAATAAACTCTTCACACTGTGGTAGCCTAATTCTTAATAATCTTAAACCAGCTCCAGAGATAGTAGGAACTGCAGATGCTGGAGAATCTGAGATAACAAGGTGTAGAGCTGGATGAACACAGCAGGCCAAGCAGCATCATAGGAGCAGGAAGGCTGACGTTTC
>NW_025974785.1:0-7089 GCF_021869965.1 Rhincodon typus
TTAGATTGTCTCCAGAGACTAATTTATGGCACTAACAGGTTATTGCTGAATAGGAATTTTGTTGTCATTATTCATGCAGAAAATGGTTTCGTTAATTAAAAATCTTCTCATCACAGGAAAAAGCATTGCAAAGTAAAATTAGCTTGTTTCCTTAGGACATCTTTAGTACTGAATAATAATTGCAATACTAAAGCGATTTAAATCATGTTTACTAACACAACATGATGTTGGAGTACTAGCAAAATTCTTAAATACAGGGTTAAAATCCAAAACTCAGTCACCATTTTGATTTGCAATACTGTTTCCTATAAAAGGAAAGTCTACCAATCTTTGCTGTCTAGGGAAGAAGTACAAAATTCAATTTCTTTAAATACTATGCTTGTGTGGAATCAGAGAAAATGAAGAAAAGATGATAATACTTTCACTCAGGCAGTGATTGAAATAGTCAAGTTCCTAGAAAATGTATCAGCGCTACGGCAGTAAAAATATCAACGAGTCAAAACCAGGTACGTCATGCTATGCATCAATGCTAATTCTAATTCATAAGGAGCTGCAGCAAACTGGGGATTGGTCTCAAAATTGGAAACACAATTTGTACATTTTGTGGACACCAAGATACTTTTCTTACCATCAAATATGATGGTGGGGGAGTCAAAAATAGCCCAGAGTCTCTAGGATTGAGCATATTTCAAACAGGTGATGGCAGAATGTTTTGTCACCTGGATACACGCTTCTTGGAAGAACTGAAACTGGAGGTGTGCATTAAAACTGGAATATTCAAACTGGGACAATTGATAATTAAGATGGCCACATTGATCCTTTTGACAATGTTTCGAATGCATTTTACACACTCTGAAAGTCATACAATGTCCAAAGACAATGTAAATAGACTGAACAACCAAATGGGAAGGGCATTCAATGCCAATCTAGAATCTTGCTAGAGATTGAAGGAAAGTTAACCATAGCCTGTTAGAAGCGCACATTCATGGGCCAAAAGCAAGCTGTCCAATCCCACAACATCAATGAATACAAAATATGATTCAATTGGACAATCAGAATTATAAAATTGGTAGCTATTTTAAAGAATTTCAACTGAAAACTCCAAAGAACCATCAAACTGATTTTGTAAAACTTTTCAGGGTTTCGTGAAGAATAAAACCCACAGCTTTTCAACAAAGATGGACTCCAAAACTGGTTACAAAATAGAGTTTTCTCTTATGTATCAAAACAATCAAAATATCTAAAACCAGGTGCAATTTCAGAACGAGGCATCATCACCAACAGAATGCAGGATGCTCAAAAACTCAAATAACTAGCACATGAACACAAATCTTTTCAGAGAAGGTGAAATCCCTCCACTATGTTAGATACATGGAAAAAGCCAATAAAGGCTGAATAAATGAGGAAGGATAATTAATACACAGTGCTGTCTGTAATGTCAGCTCAGGTTTTAGGTCCAATTTTAAAAATTCCACACCCTATATTGTAAACTTCTTTCAAAACTGCATAGCAACATATTTAGAATCTCACTTCACTGGTCCGGAACGCTATACGATAGTTGTACTGCGGCCCATCTTTCTCCTTCGATTCATCTAGCTTCTCCCGTCGGATGCTGACCGCCACAGGTCCCAGACTTTCATCTGTTCCAAAGTAGTTTTGATGCTCTGTAAAACAATTGGGAGGCTCAGGCATAAACACAAAGCAAGTGTGAGTGCATGAACAACTGAATATAGGTGCTGCAAAATAACAGCAAATAACTTAGCAAAAAGAACATTGCTGGTGCAAGAAATCAGAAATTAAAGCAGAAAATATTGGATAAACTCAGCAAATCAAGGCACACGTGCACTGTAACATTTCAGGTCAGTGATCGCTGATCAGAAGTCAGCCATGATGAAAATGTGACAGATCTGAAATATTAACTCCATTTCTCTCTCTACACAGAGAGTTGCTGGGTTTTTGCCAGCTAACACCTCCCGACTGTGGAATCATCTTTGGAACTTTGCAACTGCTTAAATCCATGGTCTGTTCAACTCATGATCCTGTAGCATTGTTCCTTTAGCATGTCAACACAGACAAATGGCCTGCTTCTGTAACCAATCTATGATGTTAACGTCAACTTGACTTTCTGTTCTTGGATCTCAAAACCATAATCTTACACATCCAAGCGAAAAACGCTACCAACTGAGCCACAGCTGACCCCGGATGGAGTAAGCATTCTAATCTGACACTGTCTAAATCATCATCTGGAACTATCTCATAAGACCAATATACAGCGCCGAAACAAAACTAAGTTATGCTACTCTAAACTGTTCTTTGACTCAAACATGAAGTAAATGAGTTAGCCTATCATTCTCTTTTACTGAAATATTGTTTCCATCACACTGATCCTTTACGTTTTCCAAATAACACCAATATTGCACTCAAATACTGAGAAACATTTTTTTTCTTTTTGCTATCATGGTTAATTAGACAACACTTTTATACTTCAATGTGCAGTTAGTAACAGAATCTCAACTCTTTGTGGCTGTTTGCTAAATCATCAGTGAGGCTAATCTGTACTCACTTCCTTGTAAGCTAGCTATTCAGAGAATTGTCCTATATTACACTACAAAGTTTCAATCAGTTGTTTCTATTAAACTTGCAACCCGTCCTTCTTTCACATTACACCATAGTAACTTGACCAAATGATTAGAATTCAGAATTCTCAGGGTTCAGCATAGTCACTCAATCCCCACATCTTTCAGGACTCTGAATGCATAAGGCAGGCAATACTTTCCTAAAATACAAACTTACCATTATAATAATTGGCACCATGAATTGCATTAATACTAATGAAAGCTCTCAATCTGTTTCAAAGATTCAGGAAATTCACTAACAGGTACATTTTATGAAGTATTTTGATTTTACTTAATGTATACAGAAAGCATGCAAAGAGCTATTTATAGATATATTTGGGAAATTTGGAACCTTAATTTGATGACTATAGAACCATGCATCTACAAGCTAATAGGTTTCTCAGCTCAGGGTCTAGAACATGTTCTTCATTTTCTAATCTCATATTTCTGCAACAAAAAAAATCACATCCACGGGATGTGCTATTCACTCAATTCTGTTTAAACTTGACATTCCAACTGTATCATGTCCAACATCGTTGTGCAAAGTCAGCATGTTCACGGTGGTAAAATTACAAGAAAAAACAAGCATTTGGATAGTCTCTGTGATCACCGGACATCTCAAAATGCTTTACAACCAAAGAAATTGAAAAGAAGTGTAGTCATTGTTGTAATATAAGAAAAACTATAGTAAATTTGCATGCAGCAATCTTTCACGAAAATCACTGTAATAACAATCAGTATTTTTTTGTGATGTTGCTTGAGGGGTAAATATTGGCCAATAGCAGACATAAATGAAATAAAAGCAAAATACTGCAGATGTTGAAAATCTGAAACAAACACAGAGAATGCTGGAGAAACTCAGCAGGTCTGGCAGCATCTGTGGAGAGAGAAACAGAGTTAATGTTTCAAGTCCAGTATGACTCTTCAGAACTCTTTTCTAAAGAGTCATTTTAGATTTGAAATGTTACCTGTTTTTCTCTCAACAGATGTTGCCAGACCTATTGAAATTCTCCAGCAATCTCTATGTCTGTACCAGAAACACCCACTTGCTCTTCTTCAACGTAGTAACATGGAATTTTTTGTGTTCATCCAAGCAAGAAAATGTAGGTCTTAGAATAGCTCTTCCAAAACACAGCACTTCTAATAGTGCAGCTCAGAGATCTGAGTGGTACCAGTTGAGACACAGTTGACAAAACTGGGCGCTACAACATTAACACAGACTCAAGTCCCTGGGAATTTTGGACATTTACTGCAGTTTCCCCTTTCCTCTGTGAATTTCTCAGTCATTCTTGCTTTATTTAGAGATATTGTCATGTGAAGCTCTGCAAGATTGGACAAAGAACTAATAACAGGCCATAGAATATAAACATAGATGACAGGAGGAGTAGGCCATTTGAACCCTCAAGCCTGCTCAGCCATTCAGTATGATCACGGCTGATTCATTGAGCTCAATACCCTTCCTTCCCGACATATCCCGTGATTCCTTTAGCGACAAGAGCTATATTTACCTCCTTCTTGAAAACACAATGTTTTGGCCTCAACACTTGCTGTGCTAATGAATTCCACAGGCTCACCACTCTCTGGCTGAAGAAATTTCTCATCTCAGTCTTGAAAGGTTTGCTCCTTTTTCCTTCAATTACCCCTAGCTCTGGATTCCCCCACCATTGGAATATCCTTCCTGCATCTGACCTGTCTAGCCCTGTTAGAATTTTGTAGATCTGAATGAGAATACCCCTAATTCTTCTAAAATCCAATGAATACATTCATAAACTATTCAATCTCTCCTCATAAATCAGTCCTACCATCCCAGGAATCAAGGTGGTAAACCTTTTCTACACTCCCTTGATAGCAAGAGCATTCTTCCTCAAATAAGGCGACCAAAACTGCACAATATCCCAGATGTGGCCTTACCAATGCCCTGTATAATTGCAGCAAGACATCCTTGTTCCTGCACTCAAATCTTCTTACTATGAAGGCCAACATACAGTTTAACTTCTTTACTACTTGCTACACTTGTGTAGTTCCTGGTGCACGAGGACACCCAGGTCTTGTTCAAAATTCCCCTCTCTTAATTTACAGCCATTCAAATAATAATCTGCTTTTCTGTTTTGCTACCAATGTGGATAATCTCACATTTATCCATGATATACTGCATCTGCCATGCCCACTCGCTCAGCCTGTCCAAATCACATTGCAACATCTCTGTATCCTCCTCACAGCTCATCCTTCCATTCAACTTTGAGTCACGTGCAAATTTTGAGATATTACATTTAGTTTCCTCATTTAAATCATTAACGCATATGGTGAATAGGTGGGGTCCTAGTTCCAATCCTTGTGGTACTCCATGAGTCACTGCCTGCCATTCAGAAAAAAGACCCATTTATTCCTACTTTGTTTCCTGTCTGCTAAGTAATTTTCTATCTATCTCAACAGACTACCCTCAACCCCATGTGTCTAAATTTTACATATTAATCTCTTATGTGCGACTTTGTCGAAAGCCTTCTGAAAGTCCAAATAAGCCACATCTCCTGACTCCCTCTGATTCGCTCCAGTAGTTACATCCTCAAAGAATTCCAATAGATTTCTCAAGCACGATCTCCCTTTGGAAAATCATGCTGACTGTGTGATTCTACCACAGTTTTCAAGGTGCTCTTGTAAAATTCTTGATAATGGACTCTAGCATCTTCACCCCTACCAAATACAGATTCACTTGTGTTTAATTTCCGGTTTACTCTCTACCTCCTTTTTAAGCAGTGGGGTTACCTGAGCTAACCTCCAACTGCAGGAACTATTCAGAGTCTAAACAACCTTGGAAGTGGACCATTAATGCATCCACTATTTTGAGGGGCACTTTCTTAAGTACTGTGGGATGTAAATTATCAGGCCCTGAGGATTTATCAGCCTTCAATCCCATCAATTTCCTCAACACTTTCTCTAAAATATTGTTCGCTTCAGTTCTTCCCTCTCACTAAACTCTGTGCTCCCCATCATTTCTGGCACATTATTTGTATCCTCCTTTGTGAAGGCAGAAGTGAAGTATAAATTCAGTTTGTCATCATTTCTTTGTTCACCATTATAAATTCAAGGTGTTTGTCAAGATGGCGGTGGAGTACTGCTCCAGAGTCACAGCTCCTCAGCTCCATTCATTTCTTTCCTTCTTTTTGGCTCTTTTCATTTTTTTTCCCTTTCCACTTACGTCCCATCCTCAGACGGCATCAGTGGCCTTGAGTTGAGCCAGCGGGGACTCATTGTGAACCCCATGGGGCCTCAAGGGGAAGCCCAGTGCCGACTCATCTGCTCTGCCTGCTTTTATTGTTTCTCTCTGTCTTTCTCTGCTTTAGAAGGGCTGTACATATTGCTGAACTTTTAAATTGATTTCATTATTTTTCTAATTTATACTTAAGGTTTTGTACCTGAGCACCTTTGTACCTAAGATGGTGCTGGAAATGCCAGTTTTGTACACTTTTCACTGTACTCATGTATCCCTGTATTGAGTACACATTAAAATAAAACCTAATTCTAATTCTAAATTCCCCCTTTTACGACTGTAAGAGACCTATGTTAGCTTTCACCGATCCTTTTCTCTTTATATATCAAAGAAACTTTCACAAGCCAGTTCTCATTTTCCCTGATAGTAGGAACTGCAGATGCTGGAGAATCTGAGATAACAAGGTATAGAGCTGGATGAACACAGCAGGCCAAGCAGCATCATAGGAGCAGGAAAGCTGACGTTTCGGGCCTAGACCCTTCTTCAGAAATGGGGGAGGGGAAGGGGGTTCTGAAATAAATAGGGAGAGAGGGGGAGGCGGATAGAAGATGGATAGAGGAGAAGAGAGGTGGAGAGGAGACAGACAAGTCAAACAGGCAGGGATGGAGCCAGTAAAGGTGAGTGTAGGTGGGGAGTTAGGGAGGAGGTAGGTCAGTCCAGGGAGGACGGACAGGTCAAGGGGGCGGGATGAGGCTGGTCGGTAGGAGATGGAGGTGCGGCTTGAGGTGGGAGGAGGGGATAGGTGGGAGGAAGAACAGGTTAGGGAGGCGGGGACGAGCTGGACTGGTTTTGGGATGTGGTAGGGGGAGGGGAGATTTTGAAACTTGTGAAATCCACATTGATACCATTGGGCTGCAGGGTTCCCAGGCGGAATATGAGTTGCTGTTCCTGCAACCTTCGGGTGGCATCGTTGTGGCACTGTAGAAGGCCCAGGATGGACATGTCGTCTGAGGAATGGGAGGGGGAGTTGAAATGGTTCGCGACTGGGAGGTGCAGTTGTTTAGTGCGAACTGAGCGTAGGTATTCTGCAAAGCGGTCCCCAAGCCTCCGCTTGGTTTCCCCGATGTAGAGGAGGCCACAATGGGAACAGCGGATACAGTACACCACATTAGCAGATGTGCAGGTGAACTTCTGCTTGATGTGGAAAGTCTTCTTGGGACCTGAGATGGGGGTGAGGGAGGAGGTGTAGGGGCAGGTGTAGCACTT
>NW_025974785.1:7189-8295 GCF_021869965.1 Rhincodon typus
GGGAGGGGGTGTGAGGGATGAGTTGCGGGAAATGCGAGAGACACGGTCGAGGGCGTTCTCGACCACTGAGGGGGGGGAAGTTGCAGTCCTTGAAAAACGAGGACATCTGAGATGTACGGGAGTGGAATGCCTCATCCTGGGAGCAGATGCGGCGGAGGTGAAGGAATTGGGAATAGGGGATGGCATTTTTGCAGGAAGGTGGGTGGAGGAGGTGTATTCTCGGTATCTGTGGGCTTGAAATGGATATCGGTTTCTAGGTGGTTGCCAGAGATGGAGACAGAGGGGTCCAGGAAGGAGAGAGAGGTATTAGAGATGGACCAGGTGAACTTAAGGTTGGGGTGGAAGGTGTTGGTGAAGTGGATGAACTGTTCGAGCTCCTCGTGGGAGCACGAGGCGGCGCCGATACAGTCGTCAATGTAACGGAGGAAGAGGTGGGGTTTAGGGCCAGTGTAGGTACGGAAAAGGGATTATTCCATGTATCCTACAAAGAGGCAGGCACAGCCTGGGCCCATGTGGGTACCCATGGCCACCCCCTTTGTCTGTAGGAAGTGGGAGGAATTGAAAGAGAAGTTGTTGAGGGTGAGGACAAGTTGAGCTAAGCAGATGAGGGTGTCAGTGGAGGGGGACTGGTCGGGCCTGCGGGACAGGAAGAAGCTGAGGGCCTTTAGGCCCTCTGTATGGGGAATGCAGGTGTATAGGGACTGGACGTCCATGGTAAAGATGAGGTATTGGGGACCGGGGAATTGGAAGTTCTGGAGGAGGTGGAGGGCGTGGGTGGTGTCACAGACATAGGTAGGGAGTTCCTGGACCAAGGGGGAGAAAATGGAGTCGAGAAAGGTGGAGATAAGTTTGGTGGGGCAGGAGCAGGTGAAGACAATGGGTCAACCAGGGCGGTCAGGTTTGTGGATTTTGGGAAGGAGATAGAAGCGGGCGCTGCGGCGTTGGGGAACGATGAGGTTGGAGGTCACCTGAGGTGATGAGGTTGTGGATGGTTTGGGGAGATGATGGTTTGGTGCTCGGGGGTGGGGTCATGATCAAGGAGGCGGTATGAGGAGGTGTCGGAGAGTTGGCGCCTGGCCTCGGCGATGTAGAGGTCAGTGCGCCAT
>NW_025974786.1:0-8295 GCF_021869965.1 Rhincodon typus
TTTTTTTTTAACCCCCCTGCAATCTTGTACATTGACAGTTTTCCAAACTTCTGACACTTTTCCAGAATGTATGGATTCTTAAAAGGTTACAGCTAGTGCATCTACTATCTGTGTAGCTATGTCCTTTAATTTCCGGGGATGGATCCCATCAGGTCCAAGGGACCCATCAGCTTTTGGCCTCATTAGTTTCCCTTGTACTTCTTCTTTACTGATATATTGTACTTATTTGCTCTGTTTTCTCCCCTTGAATATTTTGTAATTTTGGTTGGGGGGCTACTGGTGCCTTCTATTGTGAAGACTTGTACAAAGCATTTATTCAATTTTTTTGCCATTTCCTGGTTTCCCCCATTATTGTTTACCCAGCTCATTCTGTAAGGATCCTATATTCACTTTGGCCCCCCTCTTTATTATATATTTAAAGAAGCTCTTGCTGTCCTTCTTGATATTACTTGCAAGTTTACCGTCAAAGTTTATTTTCTTCCTGTTTATTATTTTATTGGTCATTTTTATTGGTTTTTAAAACTCTTTCCAAAAAATGTTTGCCATAGATGTTTGCAACGTAAGATGTGTTTTTCCTTCACTTTGATATTGTCTTTAACTTCCCTAATTAACCATGGTCAGTTTATCCCATTCCTAGAATCCTTTTTCCACACTGAGATACGTCCTTGCTGTGAGTCACAAACTATTTTCTTAAATGCTTGCCATCGATCCTCAACCATTTTTGTTGCTAAACTACTCCAGCCAATTCTGCCCTCATTCCTTTGTAATTACCCTTATTTAAGTTTAGCACCGTTATTTCTGACCCAAGTTTCTCACTCTCAAACTGAACGCTAAATTCTACCATGTTATGGCCGCTGTTTCTGAGGGGACCTTTATTGTGTGATCATTTGTTAAACCTGTCTCATTATGCATTGCCAGATCTGTGATTGGATCTGTAACATAGTGTTCAAGGAACTTGTCTCGAATTCACTCTATGAATTTTTCCTCATGGTGTCCTCTGCTAATCTGACTATCCCAATCTACATGAATATTAAAGTCACTTGTAGTTAATACACTTTTTACATGCCCTCATTACCTGCTGGTTTATTCCCTGTTCCATCGAACAGCTATTGTTGGGAGGCCTATAGACTACTCCCACCAGTGACATCTTACCCTTGTTATTTCTTGCCTCCACCCATATGGTTACTACATCATCTGATCCAAGATCATTCCTTGCTATTGCATTTGTTCCATCTCATATTAACAAAGCCACCCCACCACCTTCCCTTCCTGCCTGTCGTTTCAAAAAGCTCTGTATATTTAGACTCCAGCTTCAATCTCTTTGTAACCATTTCTCGACAATGGCAAGATCCATTAACCTCTATTTTTGCTGTTAATACATCCGTTTTGCTCTGAATATTATGCACATTCAACTAGAGCTATTAATTTAGCCTTTTACCTATTGTTTCCCCCTTTCATCCCTTTTTTAATGCTTGTATACTCTACCCCTTCCTGTCCCACTCTGGGTGTCATTGTCGAAATAGCTGCTGTGCAAATGCTGCCAGATCCTTTTGCTTTGTAACCCTACGTATCTGTCCTTCTGAACCTTCCTCCCTCTAATTAGTTTAAAGGCCTCTCTATAGCCCTAGTTGTTCAATTTGTTAGAACATTGGACTCAGCACAGTTTCAGTTAAATTAAATTTTACATGTATATCATAATTAATATTATATAAATCTATAAATTATCATAATTATGTATTAGTAACATGGATGAGGTAAGTGAATGTACTATATCCATGTTTGAGGTAAATATACAAAAATAGATGGGAAGGCAAGCGATGAAGATGACACAGTCTATAGAGGGAGACAGGTAGGCGAAACTTGGCAGACACAATATAATGTGAGAAAATGGAAGGTTATGTACTTTGGCAGGAGGACTAGTTAAGCTGTTACTAGTTAAGGACTATTAATATTATTTAAATGCAGACAGGCTACAGAAAGCGGCAGAACTGAGGGATTTGGGAGTCCTTGTGCATAAATTACAAAATGCTAACATCCACGTCCAATGGATAATAGGAAGGCAAGTGGATCGTTAGCCTTCATTTCAAAAAGTAGGAAAGTCTTGTTAAGACTATACAAGGCAGTAGCTAGAACGCGACTAACAGTTTTGGTTCCCTTATCTAAGTAAAGAAAAACAGACAGCGAAGATAGTCTAGAGAAGGTTCACTAGGCTGACACCAGGTATGGAAGGACTGTCTTATGGTGACAGGTTGAGTAGATTAGGCCTGTACTGGTTGGGGTTTAGATAAGAATGATCAGCGACCTTATTGAAACGTAGCAGATTTTTTAGCGGGCTTGACAGGGTATATGCAGAAAGGTTGTTTCCCCTTGTCAGAGAGTGTAGCACCAGAGGGTATCATCTCAGAGGGAGGGTCTGCGCAGTTAGGAGAGATAAGGAGGAATCATTTTTCTCAGAAGGTAATGAATCTGTGAAATTCTTTACTGCAGAGGGCTGTCGAGGCTGGGTCATCAAGTATATTCAAGGCTGAGACAGACAGGTTTTTTAATCAATCAGGGAATCGAGGCAGGAAAGTGGGGATGAGGATTATCAGATCAGCCATGATCTCATTGAATGGCAGAGCAGGCTCGATGGGCTGAATGGTCTGCTTCCGCTCCTACATCTTATGGTTTTAAGACCTGCAATTCTTCGCCAATGATGACGGTGGAAGCAGAGCTGATAAATAATTGCAAAAAGGAAATTGGATGGGCACTGAAGGTAAATACACAAACAGTGCTATAGAGATAGAGTTGGTCCTGATTGGAACCACTTTTCAATTTTTCTCTTACTCATGGAGGCCAGTGAGCAAATTTCAGAAAGATAAAGTCTGACACAACAGTACATACAATATATTTTTTAAAAGATCTAAAGCAATAATTTGCTCTTTTAAATGAATAAGTAATTAATCAATTCACCCATTAAAAGGATGCCAAGTGGCAGATTTCATCAATAAAATCTTGTTTAGCCAATTCTGTAAAGAAGCAGAGTGGAGAGAGACTGGGGTCTAAGGGACTGGCGCCAATCTGAGGGGTTGAGTTTAACTAACATGGCCTTGTCTTTGTCTCCGGTGACACATACTCTGGGCTGATCTCTGTGGCATTCATATGCAAGTGGGGCTCTGAGGTGGGTTATCTTTCAGTCAGAGATTTCCTCCTCCTTCAATCTGGTTCGGATTTTCGAGAGGAGAAGGGAGGCCAAAGGTGGATGTGTGTCTGGATCTTTCGTATGCGAGTGCATACACTCTCTCTCACACCACCACTGTCTTCCACTGTCTCACATGCATACACACACAAATACGCACACAGACACACACACACACAGACACACACACACAGATACAGATACACACACGGACACACACACACACACACACAGATACACACACAGACACACACGCACACACACAGAGACACACACACACACACAGACACACACACAGACATACACACACACAGATATACACATACAGATACACACAGACACACACACACACAGACACACACATATAGATATACACACACAGATATACACAAATATAGATATACACAGACACACACACACACAGACACACATACACACACACTCACACATGCACACACACACACACAAAAATACACACATTCACACACACGCACGCACACACACACGCACACATTCACATATACATTCACACACACACACACAGACACATACATACACAGACACACACAGGGCGGCTAGGGAGACCCACTCCACCATTTTGAATACAATCCAACTTGACAAAGGAGTCTGCTTTCTCCATGGCCTGCTCCAAGCTTTGCCCCAGGCCCTGCTTACCCACCTTGAGCCAAGGCCCCTTCACTCACCCAGCAGCAGCCTATCGGGAACGGGGTGCTGGGCCTGGGCTTTTGATTAACCCCTTCCACCGTGGCCCTGAGCTGGAGCTTCTCCCGAGTTTGGGTTTTGCCTTTACTGTGATGCTTTCTGTGTAAATACTCCCATAACCTGGAGATGGACCTTCTGCTGGCCATGTCGGTGCTGTTAGGGGGACTGCCTATTGAACAAGCCTGGATAAGATTGACCCACAGAATCGGTACTGGTTCAATGGGTCGAATGGCTGCCTTGTAATAACACTATTGCCTAACATGAGACAACTTCTCCCTATCACCTGACTGCAGTTTCACTCTCAGACCTCACTTTATATCTTATTTTCTGTCTATCTCTCTCTCTCCATCCACGAGATGCGCTGTAGAAATTCATTTAGGCTCCTTCGACAGCACACATGCGAAACCCATAACCACTTCCATCTAGAAGGATAAGGGCAGCAGATACATTGGTACCTGCATGTTCCACTCCAAGCCACTCACCATCCTGACTTGGAAATATATCGCCGTTTCTTCAGTGTCACTGGGTCAGAACCGCAGAACTCTCTCCCTAACAGCACTTTGGGGGTTCCTGTGCTAAATGAAGGGTAGTAGTTTATGAGGGAAGCTAACCAGCATCTTCTCAAGGGCATCTAGGGACAGGCAGTAAGTTATGGCCAAGGCAACGATGCCCTTATCCCACCAATGGTTAAAACAAAATCCCCTTCTGTTTCCCCTTTTCCCAATTGATGTTCCTCTTCCACTTTCTGCCGTATACTTATTATAAAAAGCCTGTGCAATAGAAGGAAAGTAATCTTAACACTGTAATTCACCCGAACAGCTTATGATTCAATCACTGAAGTGCACTTTTCATGAGGGAGATGTTACCAGTTTTGGGCTTAGGAGCAGATCCTTCCCTCAACACAGTTAAGTAGCTGTTTTCTTGATGAGTATTTAACTACTTTTTCCTAATTATCCATTTCAGAGGCAAGCCTGAAGCAACAGAAAGAAATATTTCCTGTTTTCTGTTGGGGCTTTCTCCTCCAGAGACTGTGAAAAATGAAAGCTTAGCTGTAAGTCAAACGCTGTTACCAGGGAAGGAATTATTCAGGCTCTCAGTTGCTGTGTTTGACTTTTCCAGACCCTTGTGCTAGCCCCCATGATGAATGGCTCCATCTCTTCCAGCTTGGACTGTCTGTCTGGATTTTGTACATCCTCCCCGTGTCTGCGTGGGCTCTCCAGTTTCCTCCCGCTGTCCAAAGTTGTGCATGTTAGGGTGGATTGGCCATGGGAAATTGCCCACAGTGTCCAGAGATTTGCAGTTTAGGGGAATTAGCCATGGGAAATGCAGGGTTACAGGATGGTGGGGTGGTTCTGGGTGGGAGGGGTTGTTGTGGACTCGATGGGCTGAATGGCCTGCTTCCGCACTGTAGGGATTCTGTGCTGCAATGCAACTGAAATGAAGGCCCAGTGTTTATTTACTGCCACATCCTTTAGATTAGCAGCGCAATACACCTTAGCTAGCTCTTCCCTCACACCTAGATAATTGGCTTTGTTTAAGATTCTTGTTTATAATTGAAATATATCATCTCCAAATTTAACCTGGAATTCAATTGTATTATGACTGCTATATCCCGGGGCACCTTTACTGTGACATTACTAATTAATCCTGGCTTACTTGCAATACCAGATCCAAAATGGTTTTATCTCTAGTTAGTTCCACAATGTATTAGCTCCAGGAAACTATCATTCTGAAAACTTATTTTCCAGCCAGTGAGGTCTGTCTGCTTTATTCTGAGAAACTGGGCTGTTGACATCCAGAAAGAAAATTAGAGGGAAGACTAGTCCAGAGAGGTGGTGTGCTGCCTGACATTCAGCTCCTCACAGCCTTTACACAGAGGATCCTGACTCTGACCACCCTGAGCAGGCCCTGGACTGGTATCGGAGGTTGCCCGTGACTTACTGTGCCCAGACCCCCTGGGTAAGCTATCCCCCTTGATCTGACTGAGGCCTACTATCAACTATGACCAGCTTCCTGGCTTTGTGTCTTTGCTAAGCAACACAGCAGTAAGATGAGTCTGATATCTCCTGCTGAGGGAGCAAAGAGCGAAAAGGCAGGGCAATGCAGAGCAGAGATGCTGCGAGCGTCCAGTTAGGCTCAGAGTGAGTGAGCGCTGTGACAGTGAGGGAACAGCCTGGAGTTGCAGCCTGGACCAGTGTTCCTGAGCACACAGCATTCTTGCTGCAGTGCTACAATGGATTGGAGATGTGCCATGAGTGTTCTTGGAGGCTGGCACATGTCAGATGCCAATATCCATGGACGTTGGGAATGTGTGTCTTACGGTGAGCCCTCAAACATTGGTGCCCGATGTCCAACATGGGAAGTCATTCAGAGCAAGTGGTGATCTGAATCTGCCGGGTGCTTGTTCTGGTTTCCATGTTGAGTTTTCCTGACGTCGAGCTTGTTTGGTAAGATGGGAGGCTGAATATTAATGAGGTGAACTGCATAGTTAACAAGCATTACTCCCTGTCAGTTAACACCTTACCACTACCTAGCAAGAAATCTCACCAAGCCACACGTAAAATCCACATTGAGATGGACCTCATCCTGCTTGTTGCCCGAATCTGCCACACATCTCATCGTAGCCCATGGCACTCAGACCCCGATAAGAAAATCCTACCAATTATTTCTGCAATGTTAAAGAAAAATCAGCGCTCCTGCTATGCGAATCCTAACCCAGGTTTAATACAGTACCGTATCAATATCTATTGACCTACCATGCTGTTGCCAACTTCATCTCCAAATTGTAGTCATTCAAAACCTGCAGTTGAGTTAACATAAATATCTCAACACAAACTAACAAGTAAATTCTCTCTGCCCATCCAACTTGTCCTACACTATTTTGATACCTTGTGTATTGTTAAATAGAACACCTTAATCGTAAAATGCAAACATTTCAATGATCTGTTTTAATCTGTGTTTTCAATTGTAGTATATTAAAATAATTTAATCTAACAAAAGGGCATGTTGAATAATAGATTCTTAGTGAAGCACAGATACTTTGGTTTTTTTTCAGTATAGACAGACAACAATTTGCAATTCCACAGTATGCCTAGGATTTATACAATTAAAAGTAGGGCCTTAGGTCATGTTGCAGAACAGAGAGACCGAGGGATTCAAGTACATAATTCTTTGAAGTTTGCATCACATGTAGACAGGGCAATTAAGAAGGCGTTTAGCACGCTTGCCTTCATTGTTCAAACATTTGAGTATAGGAATTGGGATGTCATATAGAGGTTGTACAGGATGTTGATGAGGTCTCTTCTGGAGTACTGTGTGCAGTTCTGGTCTCCCTGTTATAGGAAGGATATTATTAAGCTGGAGAAGGTTCAGAAAAGATTGACCAGGATGTTGCTGGGAACAGAGTGTTTGAGTTATAAGGAGAGACTGGATGGGCTGGGACTTTTTTCACTGGAGTGTAGGAGGTTGAGGGGTGAACTTATAGAGGTTTATAAAATCATGAGGGTTATAGATAAGGTGAATGGCAAGTGTCTTTTCCCTAGGGTAGGGGATTTTAAGACTGGGGGGGTATATTTTTAAATTGGGAGGAGAAAGATTGAAAAAAAGACACGAGGGGGCAACATTTTTACTGAGTGGTTCATGTGTGGAATGAACTTCTAGAGGAAGTGGTGGATGTAGGCACAGTTACAATATTTAAAAGACATTTAGATAAATACATGGATGAGAAATGTTTGGAGGGATATGGGCCAAGTGAAAGTAGGTAGGACTAGTTTAGTTTGGGATTATATAAACACCCAATTGGTTCACTCATGTCTCTTAGGGAAGGGAAATCTGCTGTCCTTACTTGATCTGGCCGACATGTGACCCCACAACAATGCGGATGACTCTTAACAGCCCTCCGAAATCGGTTAGTAAGGGCCATGAGGGACAGACGACAAATCCTGGACGAGCCAGCAGCACCCACATCCCTTGAATGATTAAAAAAAATTGCAGAACAAGGATTACCACGTGGGAGGGAAAAACAGAGTAGGTTGAAGAGCCATCATCTCCCAAACCATCCACAACCTCATCACCTCAGGTGACCTCCCACCCACGGCCTCCAACCTCATCGTTCCCCAACCTCGCACCGCCCGCTTCTATTTCCTTCCCAAAATCCACAAACCTGATTGCCCTGGTCGACCCATTGCCTCCGCCTGCTCCTGCCCCACCGAACTGATCTCCAACTATCTGGACTCCATTTTCTCCCCCTTGGTCCAGGAACTCCCTACCTATGTCCGTGACACCACCCACGCCCTCCACCTCCTCCAGAACTTCCAATTCCCCGGTCCCCAACACCTCATCTTTACCATGGACGTCCAGTCCCTCTACACCTGCATTCCCCATGCAGATGGCCT
>NW_025974787.1:0-8295 GCF_021869965.1 Rhincodon typus
CCCCCCCCACAACTCTTACTCCGATACATCGATGATATCATCGATGCTGCTTCCCTCCCTCATCTGGAATTGGAAAACTTCATCAATTTTGTCTCAATTTCCACCCTGCCCTCACTTTCACCTGGCCTATCTCTGACTCCTCTCTTCCCTTCCTCGACACTTCTGCTTCCATTTCTGGGGATAGACTGGCCACTAATGTCCACTAGAATCTAGCAGGAGGGTTTGACAATAATAATTCTGTCATTCCAGATAGGAATATAGACATGTTGGCAGCAGTCTTTGTATGATCTTCTTGTGTTTTGCAAGGAGGAAACTAGACCAGCCTGTCAGAGGACAGGGTTGGGGGTGGAATTTCAGTCACAAAATGCTAAGTTTGTATCTATTTCCTTTCTTAACAGTAGCTTTTGGGTTGCATCTGGAAGTAGCAGTAGATTGGGCAGCAGGTTTTTTTAATCCTGCTAAGTAATATTCCATACAATTCCTGTTGGTTTTTGTTGAGACCAGCAGTAAAACAATTGCAAAGATTAATACAAAATACTGATGATTCTCTCATACATTTTGTCATGAAGGTGCATGTTTTGCTTTAGTTTACAAACCCTTGAAAACAATGTTTTCCTGATTCCCAATTTTTTTCCCACTATTATCAGGTATACATATGGATATCCAAAGCTTCAGTATGTCATTTGCTGTGACTTATTTTCAGTAAAGTTGCTTTCATGGCTATGGAAGACTGTATTTGTGTGTTGATTAAACTGGTTCGTGGTAGTGTTTAATAGTTTTACTTATCGTTGGTAATGTTTTCCTAGGTCAGATGTAACTCAACAGAGTCAAGTTAAGCTACTTCTAAACTGCACGAACACAGCCTTAGACCACAATTCCACAAATATTTTCCCCATTATAACAAGATAATAAAACTGATACGATGCAGATCGAGGCTATTTGGCCCATCAAGTCTGTACCAACCCTCTGAAGAGCATCCCAGCTAGATCCGCATCCCCGTCCTATCTCTGTAACCTCACGTTTACCACGGCTAACCTACTTAGCCTGCATGTCACTAGATAGTATGGGGCAATTTAGCATGGCCAATCCACCTACCTGCACTTCTATGGATTGTGGGAGGAAACCGGAGCACCTGGTGAGAGCACATGGAGGCATGGGGGGAATGGGTGACTGTCTGTGTGGAGTTTGCACAAGGGTGGAATCGAACTTGTGTGCCTGTGTTAACCACTGAGCTAACGTGCCATCCGTTATGAAACTCCCCGAGGCCCCAGTGAGACTTGACTCTCAGTCCCTGGTTAACAAGACTAGTGCTCTAACCACGAAGATATCGAACCTGAACCTAAGAAAGCAATTTCAGTTTCACCTGTCACCCTTCTTTACTTTCTGTCTGAGGCCACCAATTTTGACAGTTCATGGTGAATTATGGTTGTTGCAATCTGTTAAGAATGAAATTTATTCAACAATGTCATTAATAGTTGTGAAACAAATGGGTACTCTGAACGACTTGTGCTTCTGGAATGGCGCTGGTACAAGTTCAATGTCCATTATGCTTTTAAAAGGAAATTAGGTAGTCATTTGCTTGAGAGCAACATTAAAAGTTATGAGGAGTAAGTAATAGCTTGCAATTAAACTGAATTGGTTGCAGAGAAAAGCATTGGTTTAAACGTGATGGGTCAAATGGGCTTTTTTTTTAGGGTGTTTGGCAGGTTTTTTGATTCTCTACATTAATACTCTGCTTCTTATTTTCTTTGTGTGACAGGCTTCTTGCATCTTCATGGTGTTGGTCACAAGTTAAGTCTTGTGGATCTTCACAGTAATTGTATAAGTAACTTGAATCATCTGCTGCAGTGCGTGGTGGGACTGAGCCTCTTAACAGATCTTACTCTGATGAAAGATGGAAGAGACAACCCAGTATGTCAAATTCCAGGTATGATATTAGCAATGTAACTTCTGTAATGCTGTATTACCTACATACCAAGATGAATTCTTGCATTCGAGTCAAACACTTCTTAATGTTTTATTAAAAATACTTTTTAAATGTTAATTGCGACATATTTGCAGCCAGATTTGCTGTACACACATTTCAAACAGGTTATCTCAATTGTCCACATTCCTCTCCTTAATCTCCCAACCTCCCATTACAATTCTTTTTGGCTTTTAAGCATAGCTAAAAGCTTTTACCGCTGAGGTCTTTTGTCACAGTGATAGTGTCCTTACCTCTGAGACGAGAGGCTCGGGTTCAAGTCTCGACTGCTATGGAGCAATGTCTGAATGGGTTGATTTAAAAAATATCTAAAAGACTTAACAGTGCAATCTCAGGCCATAAATTAAAAAACCTTGCGTAGTTTATGGTACAGAAAAAAAAAAGACGTGCATATATGCATGTGATGATCAGAACTATTGGAGATTTTTTTATATGACAGCAGATAACGTCTTTAAAGATTTGTTATTCTACAGCTACTGCTTATCGGGTACTTTTGTAGATGTTTTGATGGTAATATTTTGACCATGGAACTAATAAAATGGCAATGTGATTTTTCCTCAACTATATCTCAGTCTCTAAAATGCCTCAAAAGATCTGTGTGAATGCAGCTAGACGTTAATTAAGAATTCAGACCAGATACTTCACTCTCGTTGTAACATACAGCCGATTATTTTCAGGTGTTACTAGGATTTTAGGTGGAAATTTTAAAATCCAGCTTTATTGATTCCTTTTGTTAAGTGTTTATTTGGAACTTGAAAGTCTTTCAGAATATGACATATTGTCTGTGCTTTGGACATTTTAACCAGTATGATTTAATGAATTTTTATTCAAAGTACACTAAAGATACAAAAGCTCTACCTATCACAATGTTAAGTCTTTCTTTGTTGCAATCTTTATCTAAACTACTATCACCCACCAGACTAGGACCAGGTACTATCAGTGCAATTGAACTTGGCCAGACTGTGTAGTCAGCTCTAATGAGCATGCTGAAGGTTGGTCTCTCTCGAGGTCATCTTCTCTTTCCAGGTATTTGGAGTTCCACTGCTGGACCAGATCGAGTCTTTGCTGATGGGATGGTTGCCAAATATTCCTTCCTATCTGTCCCTTTTAAATCTTTCTCCTGTCATCTAAACCCGTGCCCCCTCATTTGGGCTCCCCTACCCTGGGAAAAGGACCTTGACTATTCACCCTACCTATGCCCCTCATGACTTTATAAGGTCACCCCACAGCTTCTGATGCTCCAGGGGGAAAAAGACCCAGCCTATTCAGCCTCTCCTGAAAGCTCAAACCCTTCAATCATGGCAACATTCTTGTAAATCTGTTCTGAACTTTTTCAAGTTTCCCAACATCTTTCCTATAGCAGGGAGACCAGAAATGAACACCGTTTATAAAAGTAACCTAACTAATGTCCTGTAAAAGTGCAACATGACATCCTAGCTCCAAGACTCGGCGCACTAACCAATGAAGGC
This sequence comes from Rhincodon typus, assembly GCF_021869965.1. Taxonomy (NCBI): domain Eukaryota; kingdom Metazoa; phylum Chordata; class Chondrichthyes; order Orectolobiformes; family Rhincodontidae; genus Rhincodon; species Rhincodon typus. Next base: position 3,454 of record NW_025974787.1, read on the forward strand.
CAGTGTGCCATACGCCTTCTTTGTCCCCATCTACCTGCAACTCCATTTTCAAGAACTGGGCACCTGCACCCCTAGGTCCCTTTGGTTGGCAACACACCCCAGGACATTGCCATTAAGTGTATAAGTCCCGCCTTTACCAAAATGCAACATCTCACATTTAACTAAATTAAACTTCATCTGCCACTCCTTAGCTCATTGGCCCGTCTGATCGTGGCCCCCTTCTACTGAGATAACCTTCTTCACTGTCCACCGCACCAGCAATTTTGGTATCATCTACAAACTTACTAACCATACCTCCTATATTCACATCCAAATCGTTAACATAAATGACAAAAAGCAACGCACCCAGCACTGATCCTTACCCCGCACCACTTGGCCACAGGCCTCCAGTCTGAAAAATCACCCTCTGTCCCCTGCCTTTGAGCCAATTTTGTATTCACTTGGCTAGCTGCCCGTGGATTCCATGCAATTTAACCTTCCTAACCAGTCTACCATGTGCAACTTTGTCAAACATCTTGCTGAATTCCATTTTGACAATTTAGAAGTAGGAAGTGATTGGGTAGGGGTCTGGTTTACGCTGAATTTCTGTCCAGTTCTTCTGATCGCAACAAGCACAAGGTAAACAACTTGCATTCACCCCCACCTCGCCGCGTGCATTACGATGTTACTGTTGTAAGTTTTTACAGTTTTTGATTGTATGTCAGTGTTTGTTTGTAACTTTTTTTTTATATTTAAAATGCAAAAAATACATTAGCATCCGACAGTCTCTTGCATATTTGAGTAAAAGTTTGGAATTTTCTGTCAGCTGGAGAAGATCCATGCAGAATTGGCTTGAGGAACAGGTTGACAGAACAAACCAACTCACTTTCTTACATTTTAAGTTTCCATTTTGACACATAATTAATTAATAAGATTGAAACTGGAAAAGATAATGCGGAATTTGCTTAGCATCTATTATTTTTAAGTGGTTGTTCTTACACTTTATGCAAACCATATTGCATTAAGCCATTGCAATTGAAAGTTGTTCTAACATTTTCAGATTACAGAGAAGTAATGCTTCGATCTCTAACTCAGTTGACTGTACTAGATGGACTAAAGCGGTCTGGTGAATCTATCCATTCAAATGAAGGAGTTCCCTTAGATCTGCCTGCTTTAGAAGACTACTTGGAGTATTTAGTATCATCAGAGTCTAGCTTAAATATGGAAAAGGTTTGTGCTTTATTACTGTTTCACTCCATAGATCAGGAATGCCTAAACTGGCCTGTCAACTGTTTATGACTTTCAGATCATGGCAGTGCAGTTCATAAAGCCTAAGTGAGCCAGTTTTATTTATGCCAAAGTGAAATGCGGCAGATGCTAGAAATTTGAAACACAAACAAAAAGCACTGGAGAAACTCCACATGTGTGGCCACATCTGTGGAAAGAAACATTCAATGGCTGGAATCTTCTCTTCCTTAAAAAGTGAGGGAAAAATTGGTGGAAAGGGAAATTGGGTTGACATTGTAGAGATCACTACCACCAAGAATTACGTTTTTAGACAGAGTGCCTTTCGGGCCTTTCCTGCAATCAATTAAAATTCCTAACTGGTCAATTATTGACCAAGCCTTATGCCTTACCATTCCTGCTGTTGTCTTCAATATCTTCTGTACTTGCCATCGTTCACTCCAGCTCCTGACTCCTGCATGCCATCTGCATTGTCCACTCACTCTGTCCCCACCTGCACCAATAGTACTAGCTGTACCATCCACTTTTTCTTTTGTAATACCTGCCTGTCTCATTCCAGGAGGTAAACAGACCACAATATGGCAGGGATCAGGCAGGTGGTGTGCCACCTGTCACTTGGCTCTTTACCCCTTTTGATCCTGACTCTGACCTCCCAAGCATGGCCTGGAATGGTATCTGAGGCCTGGCTTAGTCGTGTTGTTCTGAAAGCCCTTGAGTGAAGGCTGTTCCCTTGACTTGGCTGAGGCCTGCTGACAAGCTTCCTGCTTTTGGGTCTGTGCTAAGTGGCATGGCAAGACAGTTTTAACATGAGTCTAATATCTCTGCCTGAGAGGGCAAAGCACAAAAAGACAGCAGTGCAAGGCTGTGAACATTCAAGCAGGATCAAGATGAGTGAGCACTATGACAGTGCACTCAGAAATGCAATCTGGTCCAGTCTTTGAGCTGGGTGCATGTCCCTAAGCACACAATGTCCTTGCTGCAGCATTACACTGATAGTTCCTGGTGTAACATTTGAAGTGCAGAAACATCCTGTATATGGATTAGAGATGTGCCATGAGGGTTCTTACAGATGTGCACATTAGATGCCATTTTCTGTGGTTTTGAGGTGTAAGGAGCCAGTGCCCTTTGAGTGAGTCCTGAGATGCCCGGATTCCAACATGGAGGTTGTTTAGAGCAAGCAGCAAGCTGAATCCACCAGGTACCCACTGTGGTTTCCTCAAATTTTCCCAATGTCTAGGTTTTCTTTGGTGATTTTGGTAGGATGGGAGGCTGAACATTAATGAAGCGAATAGGTGTTAATCTCCATTTAGTTGGCCTGCAATGCCTAGTGTGAATTTCACACTTGTGAAAAACAAAGGAGGGCGCAAGTTACTCCTCCCATCAAGATGGCCCTCACTGTATTTGTTGCCCAATTCTGCCACGCATCTTGCCGTAGCCCCTGCCTCTTGGACCTTTATATAAGATTTCATACCAAGCTTTCATATTTAGAAACTGAAGAACAAAGGAAGAAAAAAATCAGAAGAACAAAGACCTAACATGGCTACTTAGAATTTAAATTAGCCTCGAGAGACAAACTAGGTTGTACAACAATAGCCATGCACAATGTGGATGCAGGAGAATCCCCTCCTGTTAAACAACATCCTTATAGTTTAGGTTCTGAGAAACCGACTCATGAAAGCCAATACATGTTGCAAAACTGCCAAATTGAACCCAAAGCAGCTGGAGATCCTCGGTTGTGTTCGTGCTTAGCCTGATTGTTCAACCAGATTATGCATGGATTACAGAAAAGCCAGGGCGGTGACAAAGGCAGATTCTTACGCAGTTCCTTGATTGGCAGATGACATTGATAGAGTTGACAGTACCAGATTTCTTTTACAATATATACTTTTTAAGGGACATTGATAAGATCTTTTAAAGACCAGACCTAGAAAAATGTTGACACTTGTTAAGCCAAATAGTGTTTTGCATTCCTGAGTGACACTATTTTAGCTAAAACATACTGTCGCAACTGTCTAGAGACGGATGGATAGAAGAAGATAGATGGGTGACTGCAAGATGGGGCAGGCAGTCAGTGCAGAGTCCTCTGCAGCTGTCAAACAAGGATTTTGTTTTGGGTACTGATGACTGGGTTGACTCAGCAGAAGCAGCAGCCAGAACAGTGGCAGCAGGGATGGCACTATTGTAAAGAGGGGAGGGACAAAGCATAGTAGAGCAGTAGGAATTGGAGATTCGATAGCCATGGGGAAAGACGGATGCTTCTGTGGCTGCAAGAGAGACTCTGGAATGGTATATTGTCTCTCTGGTGCCAGGGTCATGGATGTCTCTGAGTGGGTACGGGACATCCTGAAACGGGAAGGTGAATAGACAGAAGTCATTGTCCACATTGGCACAAGTGACATTGGTAGGAAGAGTGACCAGGTCCTGCAGCAACAATTCAGAGTTAGGCGGTAAACTAAAATCAGGACCTCCTCGGTTAGTAATCTCAAGATTATTACATGTGCTACTAAGACTAGGAACAGAGACAGTGCAATTGATCACGTGGCTAAAGAGCTATGTAGGGGGCAGGGCTTCAGATATGTGAATCATTTGGAATGTCTTCCAAGGAACATGCAAGGAAAGGTTACACCGAAACTGGAGGGGCACCAATATCTTGGCAGGGAAGTTTGATAGTACCACTCGGGAGTGTTTAACCAGTGTGACGGGGTGGAAACCGGAGCAGCAAGTCAGTAAGTATAGGCACTGGGAAAGAGCTTGAGTCTAAGGCAAATATCGCTAAGAGGAAGAGCAGTCAGAGAAATAGCTGAGCTTAGTGGAACTGAAGGCTTGGACTGTATTTACTTCATGTATTGAAGCACAATAGATAAAATGGATGAACCTCGAGCCTGGATGGATGCATGCAAATTATGGTGATGTTGCTATCGTGGAGACGTGGTTGAAAGAGGGACAGGATCGGCAGCTTTCATAAATAATCACCATTGACCAGAAAGTCGTCTTTTTAAAAACGAACATCTGTAGAGAGAATTCGATTTTCTTTGCCTTTATCTGTAACTGTATCTTTTATGGAACCGACGAGGGAGCAAGCTATCCTAGATCTGGTCCTGTGTAATGAGACAGGAATAATTAATGACCTCATAGTTAGGGATCCTCTTGGAAGGAGTGATCACAGTATGGTTGAATTTAGAATACAGATGGAGTGTGTGAAGATAAAATCCAATACCAGGGTCCTGTGCTTGAACAAGGGGAACTACAATAGAATGAGGGAGGACTTGGCTAAAGTAGACTGGAAACAAAGATTTTATGGTGGGACAGTTGACGAGCAGTGGAGGACTTTCAAAGCAATCTTTCAAAGTGCTCAGCAAAGGTATATTCCAATGAAAAGGAAGGACTGTAAGAAAAGAGGTAATCTGCCATGTGTGCCTAAAGAAATAAGGGAGGCTATCAAATTGAAAGAGAAGGCATACAAAGTGGCCAAAAACAGCATGAAACTAGAAGATTGGGAAAACTTTAAACGTCAACAGAAAGCCACAAAAAGAGCTATAAAGAAAAGTAAGATAGAACATGAGAAAAAACTAGTACAGAATATAAAGACAGATAGCAAAAGTTTCTACAAATATATAA
>NW_025974788.1:0-8294 GCF_021869965.1 Rhincodon typus
TTATATAGCAATTTCTCTAGGAAACATGATATTTAATAGGGTTGATGGCTATTGGTTTATACATTAAAATAAATGGATTTAAGCTAGATAGAACATCTGTTCATCATATTCATTCCAGATGATTTTAGATAGAGATGTTGATGTAATGTGTATTCTGTAATTCTTCTGAAATTGTCTCTTCATAGGTTTTAATTTGAAAAGATAGATGGAATGCTATAAAAAAAAGCATAAAAAGAATTAATTCGATCATCCCTCAGCACTTAACTGTGGTTTACAGCAAAGCAAAACTGATGCTCAGTATCTGAGGTTTCTATTTAATGCATTCGTGTTAGATACTCCCATGACATGGACACATTGCATTATTTATCTTCTCACCAGGGTAAACACTTTTATCTTTTTACTTTACTTTGAAACAGGGGCTCTGTCTGTGACTGAAATCATGGCAATGCTTTCATTTACTTGTCTGTTTTAACTGGTTCCCTTAACTTTCCATATTCAACTTGTAATCTTTCACTTTCTCATAATGTCACTCACTGAGATTGTTAACTTTCTTTACTACAAAGTTGAGACTTTGACAGGAGACTCGCTGGAGTGGAAATTCCTTCTGGATTGTACACCTCAACCAGAAGCCTTGAGAGCAAACTGAAATTGGGGCTTTTGGGATATCATTAACGCTATTTAGGTAAGCAGTTGGAGCCAGTTGCATTTACAAAGGCAGATCTCCCCCATTATTGAGACGAATGGCTGCTTGCCTTGTCAGCAGTGCATCTGCAAGGGGCCTAATGCCTTTTTGTGTGGTCACTCTAGATGCTTGAGAAATGGCTTCTCAAATATTAGATCAAATGTCTTTCAAATGCCATTGGAATGAATGGCTGTAGTCTGTAAAATTAACCCTTGCTATTCTCATTTTACACAAATAAAAGTGACTCAAGTACGTTCAATTTCTATACCAAAATTGTTCTTTTTCAGAGTAAATAATACTTTAACATTCTTGAATGGATGATGGTTACACAACTATGCACATTGTCACATTTATCATTGAAAGCTTTATTTTTACTTGCAGAATTCATTGCATGTGATATTATTCTTGTTCTGAATAATTCAAAAGCCTGCTACCTATTACTTATTATGAAATCACAGATCTCATATATGATCAGGTTCAGTGGACTTTTCCCTTTAAACCAGCCAGTGTTGAAGAGATTAAAGGAAAACTGAAGATCTGAAAGATCAAGGAAATGCATGGCACTTCTGAAAGAAAATAATAAGCCAATACTTTAGTAATAGGTCAATCCAGAAAAAAGATAACCAATCATTCTCAAACAAGGAGACAGATGTCTATGGTCACTGTTTTTCAGGAACATTGTACGTTTCTTGGAAGATTTCAGTGGTTCCAGAAGTTAGTTCTTTTGGAATGGTTGTAAATTTTTTACAAAATATAGCAAACTTATCTGAAATCCAGTATCTACATACCGTTTCTTCCTCAGGAGTTGTTTCTCCAGCTGTGGCCACCATTCTCTTCTGGCACTTCTGTATCTATAGAACTGTCAGCCAATCAGATTGGCCAGAAGCTGTCAAGACCAAAGCATCTTGACTTTGAAGGGTAATAGACCCCCGCAGATTCTTTTAAAAACCACTCCCAATGTCTTAATATGGCCAGGGCAGCCACATTTCACATTAGCATGTCACTGACTGACTTCTAGCTCGGGGATAATCCATTCTGCTCATAAAATCCATCCTTTTGCATTTTACAGAATTAGCAATTCAGCATCATTTAGTATAAATTCTGTGGGGCATTTGGCTTCAATCTCTAAAGGGATAATTGTCTCCATGATATTTGTTTACCCAGTAGTTTGGGTTTTAATTTTTGAAACAATAGATTGTTTTCTAACTAATATGTTTGGAGATTTTATTACACACCTGTGGTGCAGATGAGACTTGAACCCAGGCCTCCTGGTCTAGAGGTAGGGACACTACCACTACACAACAACAAGCCTCTTTTTGAGGCCATAGATATTTCTAATCAACCTTCTCAGATGTTATTACATACCATAGAGTAGGTGGGACTTGAACCCAGGCCTTTTGCCCCAGAGGAAGAGGAACTATCAGTACACCACAAGAGCCCCTACCACCCCTTGGCTCAAGTTACCCCTTTTCAGATTTGTTTCAGATGATTTCTGCTTTTCTAAATGTCAGCTCAAGGGAAGAATCTTATCTCTTTCATATTAGATTCCATTTACATATTAAATGTATCACAATCAGGAATTTTATTTATCCTTTAAAAATGCTGTAGAAATGTCCAAATTGCGGGTCCAAATTGCCCCAAACCTATAATACAAGAACATGCACTGAACTGGGCAGAAGAGTCATGCAACAAAGTGGAACTCAGCTCTATTTTCTGGCCCAACAGCACATTCAGAATTTTGGACCGTTATATTACATTCATGTGAACCATGGTGAAGGCTGCTTAAAATAGAGTAAATCAGCTGCTTCAAGATAATAGAATACAAAGAATGCATAAATATCATAGAATTGAATAAAGACACAGAAATTTGAGTTAACAAAACTGAGGAATTTGTTTTTGTAAGGAAAGAGGTTGTATAAGCAGCTATAATACAATTACTCTAAATTATTTATGACATTTAAGAAAATGCAGTTGAACAAATAAAAACTCATCATATTACTTAGAGGCGTCTTTGTGAATCATAATTGGTCTCCAATCACACATGAAAATAGTTTCTGGCTGCAATTAAAAAATAGGAGGAAAGGTTTTTGTGGACGCTAATGAACTGAGAAATAATTGTCCAAGAGTAAGGTTTTCAGAGTGCAGGTTGTCAGAATGCAGTATTGTCAGCTTGCAATGAAGTAGTAGCACTGGTTCTTTAGCACTTTTGAGCAGCTAACCATAACTCACTCAAATTTCAATAATCTTGCTTTCAAGATTTTGAGGCAGAACATTCCAAATTTCCTCATGGCCCAGGAGGTCTGGATGGACAAATGTAGTTTTTGTGAGAGGAAAGGAGGGTTGTGGTAATGTCACATCTCTGTTTCAAAGGGAAGGTTTTGTGAGCAGCGAGTGGATGGTGATTGGTATATTGCAGCCTAAAGGAACAAAAACAGTGGCTCTAATAGGATTGTGATATCTGCCAGGATTCCCACTGTTCCTCCTTCCTCTGCCTAAGCTCCTGGCACTTAATAGAGATGGGTGACTAAGTGAGGCCATAGCCTGGAATGCTGAAGGACAAAAATGAAAGGAACTGAATTCAAATTCGTTCAGTTGCGAGCCACCAATTTCATCTTCAAGTGGTTGGAAAATGTCTTGTTTTGCTGACTTCCTTGAGCAGTTGATGGAAAATAGCTAGTGTCAAGGATAACTAATCACAGGGAAAGGAGGTTGAAGTAAGGTACTGAAATTCAAGAATTGATTATAACAATTGCAATATTCCAATGAGTTTATCCACATTTTATACATTGTTATGTCTACTTTTAACTACCACAGAAACCAATTGACCGCTCTGAAAGGGGACATGACCTCTCCCAGAGGGCACTTTACCTCACCTAAAACTGTCCTTGGACTTTTCCAAAGGGGAACCCAACCTATCTCAAGAACTCCGGTGACTTTAGACCTTCTTCTGAAAGGTCTAAAGCTTATGAGTCATGTTTTGGACATTCGATTTACAAAAACTGTTTCCGTTTGAAGGCAGCTACTCCTAATATATGCAACTGTCCCTGTGCAAAGTACAACCTGCCCCCATTCTCCCACCTGGAATTCTGTAGTGCTTTCTGCAGATGGTATACACTGCAGCCATGATGCACTGGGGATGTAGAGAGGGAATTCATAAGGAGCTCAACACTAGAGAAAAGAAAAGCACTATGATAATCATATAATCAAGTATTTGCATATGTTCTGCTGTTGTCCATAAGTACTTAAGAGTGTGTTTAAAAATATGCACTTTCATCAATTTGAATACTGTATTATGTTATTTCTTTATTTATTGATGGAACATGAATGCCTCTGGAAAAGCCAGCATTTATAGCCCACCCCTAAGTGCTAAGTGGTAATAGTGCTAAGCCACCTTCCTGAAGCACTGCACCACAGATTTTGACCCACTGACGATGAACTAAAGACAGTGTATTTCCAACTTAAGGTGCTTTGTGACTTGGCGGGAAACCTAGTTGTGTACCTATGCACTTGTAGCCCTTGCCCATGGAGGTGATAGTGTTTCCAGATTTTGGGCTTTCCGAAGAAGCATTGATGAATACTGCAGCGTATCTCATTGATAATGAATAATACAGCCATAGTGCACTGGTGGTCGGGCGATTGAATCTATAAGGAGGTTGAATGGACTGCTGATCATAGGTGCTACTTTAATCCTGGATGGACAACTTCTTGAACATGGAAGTGCACTTACTAAGTATATGGAGAGTATTCTACTACACTGTTGCTTTGCACCTTTGTGGAAAGGCTTTGGGTTGCTCACTGTATAATTCCAAACTTCTGATCTTGCAGCCACAGTATTTATATAACCGGTCCAGTTCATTTTACGGTCAGTGAGTGGCCCAGGATATTGATAGTGGGGTATTCAGTAATGATAATGCCATTGAAATCAAGGGGAGATTATTTGGATTCTTTCCTGTTGGTAAAAAAGATCATTGCCTGAGATTTATATGACATGACTGTTGGCACTTATCAGCTAAAGCCAGAATGTTGTTCAGGCCTTGCTGCATGTGAGTATGGACTGCTTTATTGTTGGAAGAATCATCAATTATACTGAACACTGAGCAATCATCACTAAACGTACCTTTTCTGAGCTTATGATGGAGGAACAATCATTGATGGAACAGCTGAAGATGGTTGGGCCTAGGACACTCACCTGAGGAACTCCTGTAGCAACGTCTTCATGCTTAGGTTCAGCAATCACAACCATCTTTCTGTGTGTAAGGTATTACACCAATCTGCAGAGAGATAGTCTGACTTAAATTTTACTGGGGCTGTCTGATGCTGCTTTTGTGTCAAAAGTAGCTGTTCTCTCTTCATCTCTATAATTCACTTCCATGTTTCTGCTAAGGCTGTAATGAAATCTAAACCTGTCTGGTCGTGGCAGATCCCAAGCTGAGTGTCGATGAGCTAGTTATTGGCTGGGTAAGTGCTGCATGATCACACTGTCAGTATAACCTTCCTTCAATTTGTTGTAGACTGTTGGATCTGACATTGGAAACATCAGATCTTAGTGGATAACACATATCTGGACAATATAGATCATTTTCAGTGATGTAACTGTCTTAGAACAGCTTAATTCCAAGTAAACCTACTTCTGGAGCATAGTATTGCTGGGCCATTAGCTTTTGATATATCCAGGGGCAAGCAGCCATTTCTTGATATCATGTGTTGGGAATGAAATTGGCTGAAGACTAACATCAAGAGGAGACTGAAATGAATCATCCACCAGACAGTCCTGTCTGTAATCACAATGTACCATCTGTTCTCTTTGTAAAACTGGGAGGACCTAAGGACCACCAACCAAAACTAGAAAACTGAATACCCTTTTGCCAACTACCATCATTTAAGCTGAAGCAGAGTTCAATATAATGCATGTGCTTCAGCAAAATTAAATGGCGATAATGAGGGTGCACACAGTGAGGCACCAAACGCTGATGAGAAGCACACAGTAGTTGCTGGGTGGAAGGCTGATATAGTGTGGAGGCTGAGAATGCTGAATTTCCTGACTAAGGTATATAGAGTTCATTTTAAGGTTAATACAACATCAGAATCATATTGAAGAATGGTTCAACATCTTATGCACTGTGATGGAGTTGGTGCAGATAGGTGGAGGAATCCAACACCTAAAGACCTGTTGTCAGCTCCCATAACAGTGATCATCATAGAATCATAGAATCCCTACAGTGTAGAAACAGGCCATTCAGTCCAACAAGTCCACATTGCCCCTCTGAAGAGCATCTCACCGAGACCCATTATCCTACCCCTGATTTCCCATGTCTAACTCACCTAACCTAGACATCCCTGGGCACTATGGGCAATTTAGCATAGCCAATCCACCTACCCTAGACAACAAGGTGCAGGGCTGGATGAACACAGCAGGCCAAGCAGCATCATAGGAGCAGAGAGGCTGACGTTTCGGGCCTAGACCCTTCATCAGAAAAGGGGGAGGGGAAGGGGGTTCTGAAATAAATAGGGAGAGAGTGGGAGGTGGATAGAAGAGGGATAGAGGAGAGGATAGGTGGAGAGGAAACAAACAGGTCGAAGAGGCAGGGATGGAGCCAGTAAAGGTGAGTGTAGATGGGGAGTTAGGAAGGGGATAGGTCAGTCCAGGGAGGACGGACAGGTCAAGGGGGCGGGATGAGGTTGGTCGGTAGGAGATGGAGGTGCAGCTTGAGGTGGGAGGAGGGGATAGGTGGGAGGAAGAACAGGTTAGGGAGGCAGGGACGAGCTGGACTGGTTTTGGGACGCGGTAGGGGGAGGGGAGATTTTGAAACTTGTGAAATCCACATTGATACCATTGGGCTGCAGGGTTCCCAAGTGGAATATGAGTTGCTGTTCCTGCAACCTTCGGGTGGCATCGTTGTGGCACTGCAGGAGGCCCAGGATGGACATGTCGTCTGAGGAATGGGAGGGGGAGTTGAAATGGTTCGCGACTGGGAGGTGCAGTTGTTTATTGCGAACCGAGCGTAGGTGTTCTGCAAAGCGGTCCCCGAGCCTCCGCTTGGTTTCCCCGATGTAGAGGAAGCCACACCGGGTACAGCGGATGCAGTATACCACATTGGCAGATGTGCAGGTGAACATCTGCTTGATGTGGAAAGTCTTCTTGGGGCCTGGGATGGGGGTGAGGGAGGAGGTATGGGGGCAGGTGTAGCACTTCCTGCGGTTGCAGGGAAAAGTGCCGGGTGTGGTGGAGCTGGAGGGGAGTGTGGAGCGGACAAGGGAGTCACGGAGAGAGTTGTCCCTCCGGAAAGCAGATAAGGGTGGGGAGGGAAAGATGTCTTTGGTGGTGGGGTCGGATTGCAGATGGCGGAAGTGTCGGAGGATGATGCGTTGGATCCGGAGGTTGGTGGGGTGGTACGTGAGGACGAGGGGGATTCTTTTTTGGTTCTTATTGCGTGGACGGGGTGTGAGGGATGAGGTGCGGGAGATGTGGGAGACACGGTTGAGGGCGTTCTCGACCACCGAGGAGGGGAAGTTACGGTCCTTGAAAAACGAGGACAACTGAGATGTACGGGAGTGGAATGCCTCATCCTGGGAGCAGATGCGGCGGAGGCGAAGGAATTGGGAATAGGGGATAGCATTTTTGCAGGAAGGTGGGTGGGAGGAGGAGTATTCTAGGTAGCTGTGGGAGTCGGTGGGCTTGAAATGAATATTGGTTTCTAGGTGGTTGCCTGATATGGAGACAGAGAGGTCCAGGAAGGGGAGAGAGGTGTTAGAGATGGTCCAGGTAAACTTAAGGTTGGGGTGGAAGGTGTTAGTGAAGTGGATGAACTGTTCGAGCTCCTCGTGGGAGCACGAGGCGGCGCGAATACAGTCATCAATGTAACGGAGGAAGAGGTGGTGTTTAGGGCCGGTGTAGGTACGGAAGAGGGATTGTTCCACGTAACCTACAAAGAGGCAGGCATAGCTTGGGCCCATGCGGGTACCCATGGCCACCTCCTTTGTCTGGAGGAAGTGGGAGGAATTGAAAGAAAAGTTGTTGAGGGTGAGGACGAGTGCGGCTAAGCGGATGAGGGGGTCAGTGGAGGGGGACTGGTCGGGCCTGCAGGACAGGAAGCAGCGGAGGGCCTTTAGTCCATCTGCATGGGGAATGCAGGTGTGGAGGGACTGGATGTCCATGGTAAAAATGAGGTGTTGAGGACCGGGCAATTGGATGTTCTGGAGGAGGTGGAGGGCGTGGGTGGTGTCACAGACATAGGTAGGGAGTTCCTGGACCAAGGGGGAGAAAATGGAGTCCAGATAGTTGGAGATCAGTTCGGTGGAGCAGGAGCAGGTGGAGACAATGTGTCGACCAGGGCATTCAGGTTTGTGGATTTTGGGAAGGAGATAGAAGCGGGCAGTGCGAGGTTGGGGAACGATGAGGTTGGAGGCCGTGGGTGGGAGGTCACCTGAGGTGATGAGGTTGTGGATGGTTTGGGAGATGATGGTTTGGTGCTCAGGCACTTCTGCCAATGTGGTATACTGCATCCGCTGTACCCGGTGTGGCTTCCTCTACATCGGGGAAACCAAGCGGAGGCTCGGGGACCGCTTTGCAGAACACCTACACTCGATTCGCAATAAACAACTGCACCTCCCA
>NW_025974789.1:0-8294 GCF_021869965.1 Rhincodon typus
TTTTCTGAAGAAGGATCTAGGCCCGAAACGTCAGCCTTCCTGCTCCTCTGATGCTGCTTGGCCTGCTGTGTTCATCCAGCTCTACACCTTGTTATCTCAAACTGTTTATATCCTCCTTCATGGGATGTGAGCAGTACTGGCCAGGCCTAATTACCTAATTGGCCAGAGGGCAGTTAAATGTCAACCACATTGCTGTAGGTGTGGAGTCATGTGTAGGCCAGACCAGGTAAGGATGGCAGCTTTCTTTCCGAAAGAACGTTAGTAAACCAGATGGGTTTTTCCAACACTTGACAATGATATTATGGTCATCATAAGACTCCTTATTCCAGATATTTATTGAATTTAAATGCCACCCCCTGCCATGTCCCCAGAACATTACCAGGGTCTCCAGACTAATAGTCTAGTGATAATACCACTAGACCATCACCTCCTTACCTCCAATACCCTTTGCCTCATTTATTAGTCAATGATCTATCTACCTTTATCTTAAAAAGATTCAATGGCCCTCCCAGATTGCTCTCTGGAGAAGAGAGTTCCAAAACCACAAGATGATCTGAAAGAAAAATATCCTCATGGTCATCTTAAATTAGTTACTTTTAAACAATCTCACTTTGTTCTAGTCTTTTCCACAAATGGAAATAGCCTTAATAGCTTTCACCCTGTCAAGTCTCCTCAGGATTTTCTACTTTTCAATAAGAATTATTCTCAACTCCAGGTAATTCCATCCCAACCTGTCTAATCTCTCCCTTTAAGATAAACCACCTATCCCAGTTATCCTTCAAGAGAAACATCTCTGAATTGCTTCTAATGCATTTACAATTTTTCTCAAAAATGATCAAAACTATACATAGTATTCCAGACATAGTCTCACCAACAAAACATTCCTTCTTTTGTATTCTATTCCTTTTGCAGTAAATTACAACATTTATTTGCCTTCCTAATAACTTGCTGAAACTGCATACCAACCCTTTGTGATTCACATACCAGGGCACTCAGAATCCTTCTGTACTTCAGACTTCTATAATATCTCTCCATTTAAATAACATGCAGCTTTTCTATTCTTCTTGAAGTGAATAAATATATATTTTTCCACTTGCCAAATTTTCTCCCATTCAATTAAAACCTATCTCTATCTCTTTGCAGACTCCTTATGTCCCCTTCTCAATTTGCTTTTTGATCTATCTTTGTGCTATCAGAAAATTTAGCTATCATGCATTCATCCCTTCATCGAAGTCATTAATATAAATTGTAAATATTGATCCTGTAACACTGACCCCTGTAGCAGTCCATTTATCGCAAATTGCCAAGTCGAAAATGACCAATTTATGCCTTCTTTCTGTTGTCTGTTAAATAACCAATGGTCTTTCCAAGCTAAAATGGTACCTCCAATGTCATGAACTCCTATTTGCAGTAGTAACCTTCATAAACCTTCATTACTTTCAAAATCTCTATTAAATTAATCATTAATGCACATGCAAATTATGTATCAAAAATCAATGAGGGTACAATTTAAGAAACATTTCTGGATCTTTTATAATTATGCATGGTTAGAATTAGGAATATTATTTCATTTCAGGATCTGCAGAGAAGTTTCAGTCCATTTGATGTTTATAATGAGATTTACATTGTTTGGACTTATTAAATTTAATGACATGAAGAAAATTCAGGTGATTTATATCACAGTAACAATAACTCATGCTGCATTATCCACAGTAAGTCTGTTCATTAAAACTCACAAAATACAATGTCTTAGTAAGTCATGGTAATTCACATCCTTAATATAAATGAACAATGTAAATATTTGTTTCAAAAACTGCACAAAATTCCATATTATTTGGAACTTTTTAATATGCATCATTTAGAGCCTTACGTTGGTATGAGACTATTCCCAAGCCATCAGCATCTTTAGGCAAATTGACTCTACATGATTTCACTGCCACTTGTGAACACGTTTGATCCAAGTCAACAAACCGTGTCATGTTTTCTACGCCTTCAGTCAATCTAAAACAAAAAAATGCAATGTATGAAATAAAATCACTTTTCACATGAAGTAAAATGACTGTAAGATTGTTCACCTCTACACAAACACATTGAAACATATGGAATAGCGGAAGGAGATCCTAGCAAAAGCTAATGTTTAGGAAGAAGCTTTGAGAGTTGAGTAAGTTGAAGCATACACCAAGATAAAATACAGTATGTTTTGCATCCACAGAATACTCCAAAGCATCAAAGTGAACCAACTGCTTCTAAACTGTAATCACTGTTAGTTTGTATGTAACTCTGGTAGTTAATATGCACACAAGTTTCCATGAACAAGTAGAAGGTAAGGCCCTGCACTTAGTCAGCAATGACTTTGTCAACCAGCGTAGACCAGGCATAGGAACAGCAGGCAGATTTGTTGGAGATACTCTGCAAGCTGGATCAAAAGAACAGAGGAGTCCACTCCTGTCAGCTGTACTGCTCTGGCTCCAGCATATCTGTTTCCAGCTGTTTCCAAGGACCGATAGGCAATCACCATGTGATCCAGGACTAAAATTCTCAGTGTTTGCTGGATATGCCAATGAACTGCACTCCATTATTCTAGCCACATGCGCGCAGTGTCAATGGCAAGGTGAGAGGGGAGAGGGTAAGGAGAAGCAACCACACACCAGGGCCCCCAGAAGCATTCCCTCAGGACCTTCCAGCTCTCCCTATAACCCCAAAGCCTGAAGGAGTTCCAGCTGAGGAGGGGGAGCCTGCATCTGGGAAGGACGTTCTCAGCAGACTCTTCAGGCCCAAAGGCACCAAGGGGACAACTACTCAAGTCTCCCATGTCTCACAGCAATCTCCCTCCATCCCACCTACGAATGTCAGGGCTACACAGATGTGGTGGGAGGCAGTAGAAAAAGAAAACTCACTGAGGATACATAAGTGGTACAGGTAAAACATTATTGCAAATAACCTTGCACCTTTATAAAGATATTTTCACTTGCACTAAAAATAATATCTTTTTATAATGGTCTCCATACCTTAACAATTTTGCCTGTATTTTTTCAATGATGTCTTGTTTCACTTCAAGTATATTACAGAATGTTTTTATCGTATTTATGGAACTCTACAGAGAAACACAAAAGTATAAGGGCACACGAACTTCAGACAAAATTTTCAAATCTAAACTAAATCCGTGAGACAGGCAAGGAATGAAAATCTAAATGGTGGTAAATTTTAAAAAGCAATATTTGCATACTTAAACTGGTGAAACTGGTGAAAGGATATTTCCCCACTGCACATGTTGACAACAAAATGAACAGTAATGCAATGTTGGGATCTTGTATTTCAATTATTCCCTGAATCCTAGTAGACTGAATAAACTAATCTATGTGTTTTAACTAAAATTTTTGTTGACTGCTTGGGTACCCAATCAGAGAATGCAATCTCCTAAGATCATTTGGCTTCTTCTTTTTATTTTAATAATTGTACTGTTCAACTTCTCCTTTCAGTGAACACATTTCCTTACAGAGAGACAGTGGTTCTTATCTACATAGCAGGAACATGACCGAAACTTATTTTTGAAATAAATTACAATGTTTAGTGCCATTTAGACATCTGGATACCAAAGTCAAATTTTAGGATCTACAATAAGGAAGAGAAAGCAACTAATTAGTTGGAGGAATGCCCAATACCTCACATTCACTATCTCTGCTACTGCACTCACCTCCGATCGAGGCTCCTGCTCTACCCTCACACCCATGTGCAACATCTTCCCTCACTCTTTGTCACCCATCTACCCATACCACTAACCCTTCATGGCCTCTGCACTGCCTACTCACTCCTTCAGGACACCTCATCCCCTGTCTGCCATAAATGTGTCAGCCATTCTCATCTCGCTTCTCATCTCCCTTTCTCTCATTCCAGCCCACAATTGGGCAGAAAGAGCCCAATACATGTGGAGAGCTGCCCAATGAGGAGAGGATCCTGGCCCTGACCACTTGGGCATCCTGGACTGATGTTGGAGGCTGTCATTGACTGATTTGATTTGATTTGAATTATTGATTGTCACATGTATTTTGAAACAGAGTACAGTGAAAAATGTTGCATAGTGTCACCACTTTCCACCACCATCTTAAAACACAGAAAAATAAGCCAAAACATAGAAAATAAAAGCAGACAAATAAGGAAGTAAATAAAAAGTGTTTAGCTTTACAATCCTTCTTGTTAAGTGCTCCGCCATGGGCTATGGGCCTGGTGGTGAGGCATGAATCCGTTTGTTATGCCCCTGCTGGAATGAAAGTCACCACTCTTCAGCGTCATCTCTCGTCCATCGATCCCCTTGCCACTATGAGGCCTCACTGGAACCTGCCAATGCAGTTTCCACCGATGTCGCTGGGTACCACACCAGCCAAAACACAACTCCGCCACTGCCATGAGTCCGCTTCAGGGCCACCTCACCAATGCAGCCCCTGCCAATGCCGCAAGATCTCAAACTGGGCCTGAACTTGCTTCCGCCGCTGCCTTCATGAATCTGCCAGGAACCCAGAGTCACCTCCACCGCAGCAGCCCACAAGTCAGTGCTAGAACCACATCGTCGATGCAGAAGCCGCTGGGAACCCAAAATCTCTCTGACACTGCCAGCACAAGTCTGAGCTGGCCCCACGCAGGTTCAAGCTTGGCCCACTCCCCAACTGCCACAAGTCTGCACAGGGCCTACTTGAGTCCACGCTGGGCCTACTTGCCGCCACCAATGCTGTCGCCACAACAAGCTCTTCAACAAGAGGTAAGAAAAATTAAACAAAAGAAAAAATAAACAAGAAAAGAGAGAAAAAAAATAAAAAGAACTGAAAAACGGACGGAGCAGATGAGCTCTGAGCTCCGAAGCCCCCACGCCACCGCCACCTGACTGCACCAGGACCTCTGACTGAAGGACGTCTCCCTTCATTAAACTGAGGACTACTCTCTTTGAGACATGGCCATTTGCTTATCATGTCCGCTGCTGGCATAAGCTGTCAGTATTAAATTGCTGAATTTGTGTTATTTGCCTTGACTGCTGAAGCTTTGGACAAGCTGCCTGACTTTGTGTCTGCTCCAAAAGGCAAGGCATCACAACAGTATTGTGACCCTGTTAACTCTGGCTAAGGAGGCACACCGAAATAAGGCAAGACCAGGCAGTTGCTGTGAGCATCAGGTAGGCACAAAGTGAGTGAGCACAAAGAGAATGAACAAGGATCTCCAAAATGCAGAGATAGTAGGAACTGCAGATGCTGGAGAATCTGAGATAACAAGGTGTAGAGCTGGATGAACACAGCAGGCCAAGCAGCATCAGAGGAGCAAGAAAGCTGACGTTTCAGACCTAGTCCCTTCTTCAGAAAAAAGAAGGGTCTAGGCCCGAAACGTCAGCTTTCCTGCTCCTCTGATGCTGGTTGGCCTGCTGTGTTCATCCAGCTCTACACCTTGTTATCTCCAAAATGCAGCCTGGTCTAATCAATGAGCTGGATTCTTGTCCAAGCGTGCACATTATTCATTGCAATGAGAGGTGGACTGAGTTCCAAAATGCAGTTTTGAGGTGCAAAGTGTATTGTAAGTGGATTGGAAATGTGCTATGAGGTTGCAATGAGGTTGGTATGTGTCAGATGCCAATATCCATAAAAGGGGGTGGTGCATGCAGCCATTGTCTATATAGTGTACCATGAGATGTTGGAGCTGAGTATTCAAGATGGAGGCCTTGGGGAGGAGCAAATAGAAAACTCGAGTCACTAGATACCAGTTCCAACTTTCATGCCCTTGTTGAATTTCTCATGTGACATCTCCTTAATTTCTCATCATAGCCCACGTCATTCGGGGCCTTATGATATTCTGCTCTTAGTTTCTAAAGTTATATATCTCATAATAACATGATATAATGTATCAGTTGAATTGCCATTTTTAGCCTTTGTGTTAAAGGATCTCACCTTCTCTCAAAAACTGAGTCTTAGACTTGATAGTATGGAAATTCAATCGTATCACTGGTATCTTAGAATTTAATATTGGCAGTAGTGCCAGTAATGTTGGTTTGGACTCCTTCTTAAACATGAAGGGTATATAAGATAACTTCTCAGAAAGTTATCATAATATTAAAATTCAAATCCCATGCATGTTGCAAATTTTTGATTTGTTTGTCAGTCACCTGGCTGCACTCACACTGAAGTTGCCCAGTATCTCAAACAGTCCATAAGGACCCTACAGGAGAATAATTTATAGATTCCATCACCTCCATAGAGGTTAGCTGCTGGTTTGTCCTGCTAGGCTGTTGGTCCTTCTGGGCTATTTTCTGAATGTTTTGTCACATTTTGTTAAACTTTATGGTTGCAATAGTCAGCTCCATTGTGGCTGTATTGTTGGTGCCATGAGTGCCTGTCTGGATGTGAAAGGGCTTTTGTACCATTTAAGCACACCACTGTTGCAGGCTGTTCTGCTTTCAGCAGGTTGGTAGTGTTGGTATTAGAAATGTGCACCAGACTTATGCAGATTGTGCTGCCAGTCAGTGCGTCATGCTGACTTGACCTCCCTCCTGTCCTCATTTCTGAGGCTCAGGGCATTGTCTTCCATTGGATTGATTCAGTCTAATTTTACAATAGTTTGCCATTACTGTGAGATGCGAATGTGAGGGTTGTAAAAGTGCTAAGAATGCTCAGTGTTAGGTAAAGCTATGAATGTGAGATCTGAATTGTGATTTAGAAATATCATAAGTAGATGAGTGATGGTGCATTGAGCAATAATTGCACCCCTGGTATAGTTGAATGGCTCTGTGGTTTGAAGATGCATATAATAATCTTGGGCACATATATTAGTCATTAAACTTTGAGGCACTGCATCCAGATACATGAAGCTACATCTCTGATCTGAGCTACACAGCTTTCTGCTTCCAAAGCCTTCTCAGCATTTTTCTGGAAAGCCTTCATGCCTCCTAGGGATAAGTGACCTTTCAACTTCTGCTCATCTCCAGCATCAAGTCTTCCAGTGCTGCATTGGATAACTTTGGAGCCTGATGTCTGCCAATTTGCATCATTTTTGTATCTGCTTCAGCAACCATACATATCGCCTTAAAAAATTGCAAACAAGAGGTAAGTGGCACAGACTACTGTATCTGATGCTATCATCTCACAATTGTCTTGCTCAGGTTTACAATCGCTCAGTAGCATGTTATAATGCTGGCTGAATGCAGTAATTGTTTAACCAATCATGATGTTTTAACAGAGACAACAAGGTGCAGGGCTGGATGAACACAGCAGGCCAAGCAGCATCATAGGAGCAGAAAGGCTGACGTTTCGGGCCTAGACCCTTCATCAGAAAAGGGGGAGGAGAAGGGAGGGAGAGAGTGGGAGGCGGATAGAAGATGGATAGAGGAGAGGATAGGTGGAGAGGAAACAAACAGGTCGAAGAGGCGGGGATGGGGCCAGTAAAGGTGAGTGTAGGTGGGGAGTTAGGGAGGGGATAGGTTAGTCCAGGGAGGATGGACAGGTCAAGGGGGCGGGATGACGTTAGTCGGTAGGAGATGGGGGTGCGCTTGAGGTGGGAAGAGGGGATAGGTGGGAGGAAGAACAGGTTAGGGAGGCGGGGACAAGCTGGACTGGTTTTGGGATGCGGTAGGGGGAGGGGAGATTTTGAAGCTTGTGCAATCCCACAAGGAGCTCGAACAGTTCATCCACTTCACTAACACCTTCCACCCCAACCTTAAGTTTACCTGGACCATCTCTAACACCTCTCTCCCCTTCCTGGACCTCTCTGTCTCCATATCGGGCAACCACCGAGAAACCGATATTCGTTTCAAGTCCACCGACTCCCACAGCTACCTAGAATACTCCTCCTCCCACCCACCTTCCTGCAAAAATGCTATCCCCTATTCCCAATTCCTTCGCCTCCGCCGCATCTGCTCCCAGGATGAGGCATTCCACTCCCGTACATCTCAGTTGTCCTCGTTTTTCAAGGACCGTAACTTCCCCCCCCTCAGTGGTCGAGAACGCTCTCAACCGTGTCTCCCACATCTCCCGCAACTCATCCCTCACACCCCGTCCACGCAATCAGAACCAAAAAAGAATCCCCCTCGTCCTCACGTACCACCCCACCAACCTCCGGATCCAACGCATCATCCTCCGACACTTCCGCCATCTGCAATCCGACCCCACCACCAAAGACATCTTTCCCTCCCCACCCTTATCTGCTTTCTGGAGGGACCACTCTCTCCGTGACTCCCTTGTCTGCTCCACACTCCCCTCCAGCCCCACCACACCCGGCACTTTTCCCTGCAACCGCAGGAAGTGCTACACCTGCCCCCATACCCC
>NW_025974790.1:0-8292 GCF_021869965.1 Rhincodon typus
TCTGCTCCTATGATGCTGCTTGGCCTGCTGTGTTCATCCAGCCCTGCACCTTGTTGTCTCGGATTCTCCAGCATTTGCAGTTCCTACTATCTAAAATTCCACCTGGATGGTGGGAATGAAACTCCACCTTATTTATTTTGATTGACACCAAACATGGTCAATGTTATATTTATTACTCATGTTTCTTTCCCATGATGTCAACATCAGTTGCTTCTCAGCTTTCCTAAACATATCAGCCAAAATAGTCTGGTCTTACAACAAGTCTGCCTGTATCCCGGGATACTCTCAAAATAGTGGAGTTCAGATTGTGACCACTTCTGTGGGCTTCCTAGTTATCTTGTAAGGGGAGGGGAAATTTCATATCTGAGGTTGAGCCTGGGGTAAAAGCTCCTTTGATTGTGAGTTTCTGCTTCACAAGCTCAAGAAAGCCTTCAAAAAGCTGAATGGGGGTCCCACTGGTTTCCTTCAAAGAACAAGATTCTTTAAAACATCGCTTACATGTACAAGAGAATTGAAAGGTCCTTGGTCTGCGTTAGGGTCTGGGAAACCGCTGGCTATTTTGCAGGGAAAAGTGAATGGTAGGTACAAGCACCTGAAAGCAGAGATGAGCTTGTATATGCTGGTCCCATGTAAATGAATGGGCCTTTTATTAATCCCGTAGTGAGGGCAACATCAAAAATATTCAAATCATAACAACTGGAATTGTTAGCTAACATTAACCTGACTGTGATGAGACATTTTATGCGTGGCTGGTTCAGTATTATGCCTTTAGGAGCAGGAAGCTAAGGTTCCCACTTGCCCACAGTGAAAACGATGCTGCATATTGTTATTGAGCAGTTTCTAACCTAACGTGACAACACAAAGAGACACCTTCAGTTTAAAATGTCAGTAATTTAATGCTGCTGAACATCTTATTTTCAGAACAGAGGTTTATTCTTTCAAGAGGTACGGTGACATTGGACTCCATGGTTTCTGCAGTCACTAAGAAAAGATCTCTAATTACCATAATATATAAAATCTCTTAATGCAGTGAAGGTTCACCCACCACACCCGACTTGGGTGCAACTGATTGCTTTTGGAAATTGAACAAAAAAACCCTTGGGTGGTTTTTGATGGTGTATACTGGTGTTCAATATTCCCTCTGTAGGGTAGGCCCATTGGATTAAGTGCAATGAGAAGCTGTCAGCGTTAGTGATTGGCAGTGCAACGCTGAAGGGGAACTTGCAGGTGACAATGTTCCCATACATATGTCACCCTCGCAGGTCATTGTTTTGAGCTGTTTTTCAGAGTGGATGCAGAAATTCATTTCGGCAACTAAAGTCATGCCCACCTCTTTTTGACTTCCGTTAGATCCCTGGGATCAGTGCGTGCTGCACTGTTAAAGGCTGATGCCTTTCTCAGGCCCAAAACACAACCCTTACCCAGAGCAGGCATGGGATCTGCTAAGGCTGACAGGCGGTGAGCTGAAGTTTCCCCATGGAATTTTTAGGGATGCCTCCAAGAACAGTCCATAATCTGGATGTGGGGTGCCAGGCAGGAAATTCGTCCAAAACCCCACCGTCCAAATTTTTGATCCTGTCTCCTCTGCAGAGAATGAATGTCCGTATTTTGGCTCCGGCCATTGGACTGGACTTCACAAACTGCTGTATTCTGTACTTCATCCTGACTTAAGAAAAGAAATTAATTGGGAGGCTGCCCACCACCCGGCCTGCTGTTCAAGAGCCATTTTCCACTTGGTGGGTCATTGATTGGCTCAGGATAAGACTTCTAGCCATCTAGGTGTTTCAGATTCGACAGCTGGTCACTAGTGGGAATACAGGCAACCCCTCAACAAAGAGATGGTTATGGAGCTGGACTTCAAGCTACGTTCAGGGTATTAATGGTGCCTGGCCACTGGAAACTGGCTGTTGGTGCCTGGGTCTGATAGTCTAATGTGGGGGAAGAGACAGTTGAAAGGGTTGGGGATATGACCTCGCTGGGGGTGTTTCCAACGTTCAGGTACCCCCCGAAAAGAGGATTCAGCCTCTCCAGTGCCGAACACCAGCCCTGACAATGAAAGCTGCTGGGTGTACATTTCCCCCTGATGTGAGGGAAATAGCTATTGGAGCGCAATGAGATCCAAAGGTGGGCTGTCTACCCAGTATTCTGCTGCCTTGTCCCCCATTACTGAGTATGCTTTATACTGTTATATTTTGTCTGTGAACTCTCCCCATCTGACTCCATTAGCAATCTTCCTAGTCATTGTTGCTGACTATTCTTTTCAATGTTTCTGGTTTCATAGAATCCCTACAGTGCAAAAAGAGGCCATTCAGCCCATTGAGTCTGCACCAGCCCTCTGAAGAGCATCCTGCCCAGACCCACATTTTCTATGGCTCATCCACGTAGACTATACATCTCTGGACACTAAGGGGCAATTTAGCATGGTCAATCCACCTAATCTACACATCTTTGGACTACACATCTTTTGGAATAAACCAGGGCAACCAGAGGAAACCCACACAGATGCGGGGAGAATGTACAAACGCCACACAGACAGTCACCCAAGGCTAAAATTGAACCTGGGTCACTGGTGTTGTGAGACTGCATGCTGGCCACTGTGCCGATCTGACCATAGAATAGAACAGAATCTGTACAGTGTGAAGCAGGCCATTCTGCCTGTCTTGTCCACATCACCCCTCCAAAGAGCATCTCACCCAGACCCACCTCTATCCCCATAACGCCATGGCTAATCCACCTAACCTCCACATCCCTGAACACTATGGGCAATTTAGCGTGGCCAGTCACCTAACTTGCACATCTTTGGACTGTGGGAGGAAACCGGAGCACCCAGAGGAAACCCACGCAGACACGGGGAGAATGTGCTAACTCCACACAGACAGTCGCCTGAGAGTGGAATCCAAGCCAGACCCCTGGTACTGTGACGTAGCAGTGCTAACCACTGACCCACCCTGATTTATAGGATTTCTGCCACTCTATGTCGTATGTGACTGATTATATGCCATTATGACTTTGCCAAACTTTCAAAAGCTAAGACAGTTGAAATATGCATTTCTGTTCCATAGTAAATGAAAATATTCAGATGTTAACAATTTCTCTACAAATTTGGAAAAACAGGATTTTAATAGCCATGACAAAGGGACATTTTCATAGAGTTGTGAGTCATATAGCATGGAAACAGACCCTTGGTCCAATAGATTCCTGCACAACGCACCTTTCAAAGCATTCTTTCAAATTTTGTCGTGCATAGACTGGAGAAAGTAATCATTTGAGCTTAAATATTGCTGTCAGAATGACTTAGTCAGTTAGATCAACTATTCTGGTGAAGAGATTTTCCAGGAGTTCTTTTGACCTCTTTGTGGAATATAAATGCACACTCTCTCTGAATTAGGGAGGGACAGCATGGATTATTTTGAACATCTGAGAAGAAATTGACCAGTTTGAAAACCTGACAGCATTTTTCTTAAGTAAAAATTCAATAATGTATTTGTCATACTAGTAGGAAATTAAAGAAAAATAAACAATAACATGGAGAGTTAGCTTAGTTCTTAGCAAACTTAAAAAAATTGCCTACTCAGAGTTGGGTGGAAAGAGCAACTGTTGTAAATAAATACCTAAATGAATGAAAATATGAAAGCCAATGATTGGCTGATTGAATTAGTTATCATGTGCCTTTGGCAGTTTGTAGTAAGCAGAGTCTAGACCATTCTCAACTATACAATGCTTGTAGAACTCACACCAAAATATTTGCTGTATATGTGATTCTATAATTGGGCAGCACTTGCTAAATGATCCCAAATGTGCTATTAGCTACACAAAAGACCAATTTAAAATGATCAGTGGAGCTCCCAAAATGGCTCATTTACACTTACTAGTGATGATGTACATTTATATCCAGGGGCCTGTTCTCTGTAAATATAAAGAATATGTTCGAGTCCTGGACTTTTCTTGAATTACCTAGGAGCTTGGAGACTCTATATTCCCTATTGCCTTCTCAGTGAAATTATCTCAGCCAACCTAATTGCCAACCGATCAACAGCATTTTGTCCTAGAGTGTAAACTGTTGTGAGGTTTAACGTTTGGCATTGCTGCATTTGTCCTGATAAGCTCAAGGCAAAAATCTTTAGCAGCAAGTTTCTATTCTCAGTAATAGAATAATTGATTCATATTAAGCTTCAAACTAAGCTTGTCACTTATGAAATGAAATCCACCAGTTAAAAGCAAAAGCAGACAGACTGTGCTGGGAACCTTGCCTAAATATCAAAACAAGCACAGACAAGCTGAACTGTTTGGGGAGATAGAGCTCACCCTTGAGAGTAAAGATACAAGAACTGAAATCATCTAAAGGAAGACCACTAGAAAACAGGCATGATGTAATTATGTGACTTTCACACAGTGTTAGTGGATGAACTGTAGGTATATCATATTATAATATTGTTAAGCTTGAAAGCCTCACAATTAAACATAACGACAAACCTTCAAATGTTATTTCGAGTCATGGTACAAGGTCTCTCCCTTTTATATTTCTCCACAAATAGTTCCCTTAGGTTCAGGAGTGGTTTTTGTAGCTAGTGTCTGGATGTTTATCTGATGGATCAGTGACCTCAGCAGTCACTCAGCTGTTCTACACTGGCTTGTATTGTTGCACCAGATTATTGTCCTGTGGTGAAGATGAAAATTAACCTCCCTGCCCTCACAACTACCATTAACTCTGTTTCTGATGAAGGGTCTAGGCCCGAAACGTCAGCCTTTTTGCTCCTATGAAGCTGCTTGGCCTGCTGTGTTCATCCAGCTCTGCACCTTGTTGTCTCTCATTAACTCTGTGAAGATTGCTCAAGCTTCATTTTGGCAATATGTAGATGACATTTGCATCTTTTTACATTAATGTGAAGCAACTTTTTATAAACCTGTTTGCAAATAAATGATATGGTGTTTTTTTCCAGTCCCCTGCCTCTATCTACCGAGCCTGCTGGATTGCAATTAATCTAAATTAGAAACTGAATTTGGTATTGATTCAAGCTGTTGTTAGTTCAATCCCTAGAGCCTGACAACTGGTCATATTGAGTCTGTCAGATATGGGCATAACATTCTACCAATAGAAGCTTAATATGTCCAATGACCAACAGCACAAAAGATGTCTAAAGCAAAGCATTTACTTATTATGAATAAAAACCAAAAGGCCTGCAGATGCTAGGAATCAGAAACAAAACTAGAAATTGATGTAAAAGCTTAGCAGGTGTGGCAGCATCTGTGGAGACAAATTAGAGTTCTAAGGAAGTGTCACTAGACTCAAATCATTAACTCTAATTTCTCTCAACAGATGCTGCCAGACCTGCTGAGCTTTCCAGCAATTTTTGTTTTTGTTTGTCATTTATTTATTGCAATTAATCAATGTAACATCCACAGATAAAGACATTCTAATCTTACATTAAATTTGTGCCTGTTTCACAGGTTACGTAATTTCTTTCAGATTTTTATAACATGCTACTGCAAGCGATCTTGAAATTATGTGTTGCTTGTATTCCTAAATCCAGTGTAAAACTAAAACTTGTTCTCTTTGGCTGAAATTTTACAGACACATATGCGAAGCTCTCCCTCCTTAACTCAGTCGGACAGGAAATGTCTCGGTGCAAGACGTCCATTCGGCGTGGTCAGCCCAACCCAGTTTACAAGGAGACTTTCATCTTCCAGGTTGCTCTTTTCCAGCTCTCTGAAGTCACATTAATGATCTCAATATACAACCGACGTAGTATGAAGCGCAAGGAAATGATCGGATGGATCTCCATGGGTCAAAACAGCAGCGGCAATGAGGAGCAAAATCACTGGCTGGAGATGAAGGAATCCAAAAGCCATCAAGTCTGCAGATGGCACACATTACTGGAATCATAAACACAACATAGCTAATTAAAGATAGCTGATGTGGCCTTTTATCCAGACATTCTGAACATTTTCACCTGTGCAACAGGCTTCTATTGTACTACAACATTCAGGCCCTTCCTTAAAATCTTAAAATAGCCAAATCATTGAAGAATACCTTTGTGAACAGCAAATTGCTTAGCCAGCATGAGGAATTCTTTCAGGGTTTCAAAAGCTATTTGCATTAGCTAAGTGCCTGTGGAGGTGCGTTATTGTGTCACCGTGATATGACATCAACAATGACGACAAATCAGTATTGAGGATGAGCACATAGTACAAAAGAATCACTGTTGCCATAGCTATAAATGCACATCATTTAAACCTTTAAATGGTCAATATTTATTGCTGCACCATGCATGCAGAAATGATTTGGTTTTTCAAACGTCATCTTCGTACAAAACAGCTGCCTTCAGTCTATAATTTACTGACAACTAAAACTATAAATTAATGCTGCTTAAAAACAAGTTTTGTAATCAATAAAGTCATAGTGAAGAAAATGAACAGTATCATTCAAAGTGCATCAGTAAGTAAAATGGCCCAATAAAATGTTTCTTCCCAGCATATTCCAAGTGGACATTATCAAAAGAAGCCTTGAACTGGGTTTGAAGTAATTCAAGGTTCGCATACAAGGATGAGTACATCAATACTCGTCATCTAGAGCACTTTCCACAAGTTGCATGTCATTTGCAGTTGCCCCTGTCAGTAAATACTTTAAACTTTTGTGATTTAATGTCCAGAACTAGGTAAACACTGCTGCACTTGGCATCATGATTCAGTTGAAAGCAAAATATGACTTTCTCATGATGGACATCTAAAAACAAGAATCGCCAAATAGGGTTCCATTGGATGCTTCCCATTTTCTGAGAGTTCGCAACTGGCAACTTACAAAATTACCCCTCTGCATTGCACTCCTTTCTTTAAGCACCTGGCTAGGACACATTGATTTGTATAAATCAAGAAACCAACTATAGAACCAACTATACATCGAGAGGGGCATTCACAATCCATTTTAGAAAGTTTAGCGGTTTGGCTGCATCCACCTTGGCTCTACACAAGTCAATTAAATACGTGCTGAAAATGAAATGTCTTGAGGATAATTTTTGTACTAATAGATTTTTTCAAACTATTTCAAAGTTGGTAAACTAATGATCAAATATTGTCACAAGGTATCCAGTTTCTCAGGGCTTATAGAAGGTTGTAGCAGGGAAATAGACCATGCCAATGTTCACCTGTCCGTTCAGTCCTTTTCCTGATAGAACTCCTATTCCAAATGTTCTTTTTGTAATTTCCCCATTAGTTATTTCCCTGCATTTTAATTATAGGGGGCCAGTTAGCTGGAGAGCTGGTTTGCAGTGCAGGGTGACACCAACAGCATGAGTTCATTTCCATACTGGCTGAGGTTTCCTGCGGAACTCTCCTTCTCAATCTCTCCCCTTGTCTGAGGACTGGTCACCCTCAGGTTATATCACTACCAGCCCTCTCTCTCTCTCTCTCTCTCTCTCTCTCTCTGTCTCTAATGAGAGAACAGCCCTATGGTCTGGTAAGACTATGGTGACTTTACCTTTTTTTTAATATCCCTCTTTAAGAAATGTTTGTATTCCTCTTTTAAAAGAATTATGAACTTTGCTACAAAATAATTTATGAAGTAAAATGCTTATGCAATTTCAGCAGTGAATAACTAGAATCCCTGTACATATTCACCCTCATGTTTTTCTGTTTCTTTTTTCTCCATTTTCTTTTATTCCCCCAAGTCTCTTGCACACAAAAGCATGTTGTGAGAGGTTTTCAATTTACCAATTCTTTTTTGCTGATTGAGCCCATGATGCCTGTGTATGAAAACAAATTGTGTATTTGCCAATGAGGACTGGTTGTCTCAGAGTCAAATGATTGTCAGTTCCAGACTTGCTCCAAGACATGAGGTGATAAGGAAGCTGAAGGCTGATACTCCTGTGTAGTACAGAGGGAGAGCAATGCTATCTACTCTTTTGGATAACCTGTCAAATCTAAATTCCATCTACCCCTCTCCGGTGGATGTAATAGATCCCAACCCACTATTTCAATAAAAACGGAAAGCAATTATGTCCAATATTTATCCCTCAATCATCATGACAAAAGCAGATTATTTGAGCATTACCATTTTTTTTGTGGGAGTTTGTAATGTGCACATTGCTTGCGATGTTTTCTCCACTCCAAAGTACCTCCTCACTGTAAAGAGCTATTGGATGTTAGAAGGCCATTAAATGCGTTGTGCAAGGCTGCCTTTTCTTTGTGCTGAGATAGTGGGAACTGCTGATGCTGGAGAATCTGAGATAACAAGGTGTAGAGCTGGATGAACACAGCAGGCCAAGCAGCATCATAGGAGCAGGAAAGCTGACGTTT
>NW_025974791.1:0-8291 GCF_021869965.1 Rhincodon typus
TCATCCAGCTCTGTACCCTGTTATTTTGGATTTAAAAACCTCCTCAGGTTCGCTACATTAAATTGTAAAATATCCACTTTGCAAAGCCCAGAAGCAGATTAACAAGAAGGTCCCCTGATTGTCTCACCTTTCTCTGCATCATCTGACCAAAGATCAGGAGCATGGGACTGAAATGCAACCAAAAATCAGGGAGCCTGACCCTCAGACAGTTAAATAGGGATTGGGATTTAGCGCACACAGTGAATACATAGAACACAGACTCCTTAAGGTCATAGAAAACATAGCAAATTTGAACTCCAAGAATCACCTTTATCACTTATTGCATGGGATTACTGCATGCAACGTCATCCACACAAATTCTCCGATGGTAAATGGGCAGAGTCACTGAGAAAGCCTCTCAGTGAGGTCTGACACACTTCCAGACAGCAGGATGGAACACCATGAAGTATCTGGACAATTAACAACGGCAAGGAAGCAGAGGGTGTCCAGCATCAATTCACACAGGAACCTCCTCCATGCAGAGTGGAATGAATTATTTAATTATGTTATTCATTTATTTACGCTCATTGGTTCAGGTGACATCTCAAGGCTATAGCAATGGGAGCTCCTGGGTAACATTGTGATCCAGGAGTAAGCAAGTCAGCATTTAATGTTTGAAATTTCAGCAGCTTCGACACAATGTTTATAAGCTGGAGGCTGAACTACAGACACTGTGATGCATTAGATAAGGAAAAAGTTACCTAGATTCTTTGACCCAGGAGGCAACCTAGGATCTTCTAATTTGTTCGATTTTTAGAAATAGTAAATGCAGGTGAGGTAGTACTTACATCGACTCTGTCTACACTTCCCGCTACCCTCAAAGTTGTTACCCAAGTTGATAGGGTT
The DNA here is from genome assembly GCF_021869965.1 of Rhincodon typus. Lineage (NCBI taxonomy): Eukaryota > Metazoa > Chordata > Chondrichthyes > Orectolobiformes > Rhincodontidae > Rhincodon > Rhincodon typus. Next base: position 886 of record NW_025974791.1, read on the forward strand.
ATAAAGAGAAGGCATATGGTGTGTTAGCTTTCATAGGCAGAGGAATTGAGTTTAACAGCCACAAGGTTATGCTGCAGCTCTATAAAACCCTGGTTAGACCACACTGGAATATTGTGTTCAGTTCTGGTCGCCTCATTACAGGAAAGATGTAGAAGCTTTAGAGACGGTGCAGAGGAGATTTACCAGGATGCTACCTGGACTGGAGGGCAGGTCTTATGAGGAAAGGTTGAGGGAGCTAGGACTTTTTTCATTGGAGCAAAGAAGGATGAGAGGTGACTTGATAGAGGTTTACAAGATGATGAGAGGGATAGATAGAGTGGATAGTCAGAGACGTTTTCCCAGGGCAGAAATGACTATTATGAGGGGACATAATTTTAAGGTGATTGGAGGAAGGTATAGGGGAGATGTCAGAGGTAGGTTCTTCACACAGAGAGTGGTGGGTGCGTGTGGAATGTGCTGCCAGCAGTGGTAGTGGAGTCAGATACTTTAGAAACTTTTAAGCGACTCTTGGATAGGCACATGGATGCTATTATAATGTAGGGTATGCAGGGTAGTTTGATCTTAGTAGGATAATAGGTTGGCACAACATCGTGGGCCAAAGGGCCTGTACTGTACTGTTTTATGTTCTACATTCTATATGTTCTATGACACAGAATTTCTGCAAGCTGGCTCAAATTTAGAGTGCAGTTTCCTGAGGGAGATTTCAGGGCTCCAATGTAAAATTCCATCTGAATGGGGGTCATTGCCAAAAGGAATGCACCACATGTTTGAGCCACCTCAATACCACAACTACAGTTGGATTGAGCACTAAGTTGAAGTTATAGATATTATTGGATGCACAATTGCCAAGTTCTTGTGGTATCGTCCAGCCCACTCCTTTGCCATTCAGCGTGTCTCTAACTCTGGTCACCCAGCAGATGGAGCACTCTCCTCCACCATCTCTGTGATTCCATTTGGTGGAGCTTCAGATTTTTCTTAAAATGTACTTGCACTACTTAATCAATGCCCTTCACCTATGTTTTCTTAACCTTAGTAACACAATTAAAGCACCATTAAACCAACCCCCAAAAATCAGCTTTCAATCAGTAAACTCCAGTGACTATCAGCTCAATGCACTCAACATTTCCTCAAAAGATAGTGCCTTTACCCCAGACCTATCCTACTGAAGATTTGAATTGTTTCCATTGCAAGATTATCCCTCATTAAGTAATTAAACCAAAACTGAACTCCTGAAGGCCAATTCCCTTCTTTTCCTCTAAGTTAGAGTCAGAGACTTCAGACAGTTCCACGTTACTTGCCTGGGTAGCCACCTAGGAAATTAAAGACAGAAAAAAATCCAAGTCTATCTCCTGGGTAGTTGTACAATTAAACAAGCACCATTCACTGACAATACCACCATGGTAGGACAGATATCAAACAACGACCACTCAGACGACAGAAAGGAGAAAGAGCGCTTGGTGTCATGGTGCAATGAAAACAACCTCTCTCTTACCGTCAGCAAAACAAAAGAACTGATCATTAACTTCAGAAAGAAGGGAAGGGAACACACCCCTTCAACAGAGCTGAGGTCAAGAGGGTGGAGAGCGTCAAGTTCCCAGGAGTGACGATAACCAACAACCTGCCCTCGACTTCCAACATAGATGCGACAGTCAAGAAGGCACAATGTTGCCTCTTCTTCCTCAGGCGGCTTAGGAAATTTGGGATGTCCATAATTTCCCTCACCGACTTCTACAGATACACCATAGAAAACATACTGTCCAGGTGTATAATGGCCTGGTATGGCAACTGCTCTGCCCAGGACTGTAAGAAACTACAGAAGGTGGTGTGCACAGCCCAGACCATCACGGAAATCAACGTTCCATCCACGGACTCCATTTTCACGGCTTGCTGCTCCAGAAAGGCGGCCAACATGATCAAAGACCCATCACACCCCAGTAATGATCTCCTACAACCTCTTCCATCAGGCAAGAAGATACAGAAGTCTGAACACATACAGAAGCAGATACAAGAACAGCATTTTCCTTGCCATTATTAGACTGATGAATGGACTCTCTAACTTAAATAATACTGATCTTGCTAATGTTGATCTTGCCTAGCGCATATCTTGTGCAATGTAACCTGCACGCCTCTATCCAAGTGTTTTTTTCATCCTATGATTTGTATGCCCATGCTTACTATGATTTGCTTGTACTGCTCGTAAACAAAGCTTGCCACTGTACTTAAATCAATCAAATCAAATCAAACACTGACCTGTCAATCTACCGCTTCCCCGATCTCCAACAACCCATGTGGAACCTCTGACTAGCACTCTGATACCCTGACTACCCTGAATCACCTACTCACTCGTTCACCTACTTAGCACTCTAACAATCTACTATTCCACAAACTTACCACCTTTCCCATCTCCCATTCTGCCCACCTAATAGCCTAACAAGGTATTTTTCTAATCAACTACCACGCTACCTGCCTGACATCCCACTCAACCTTCCCACTTCCCTCATCCCGTACACTTACACTCCTACATATTCAACCACTCATCCGTTCACTTGCAACAATGCATTGAGAAAGTCTTGGACCTCCAAACACATACCAGAATATGGCAGCGAGGCCATATAAATGCATAGCTTCTGCACTGATTCTCTTTGATGCTCTCTCTATGGACGCCTGCATGGGTTCTTCATGATTCTGCTTGAAAGTTTTTCTAGAGCGAGTGTATCCAGATGAATGGATAGTTTTCTGTCTGTTGAGCATTGGGCTTCAGTTACATCAGGAGATTTGACCATATTGTGTAGTCATGCTGATAGACCCTAAACAGGTGTATGAGCTGCATGATGTAATGTTTATTACCATATTCTGCAGGTCTCCAGCAGTTCAAGAGATGAGGATTGTTTTGAAGAGGTGGCAAACTTGCTCGAAGAAACAGAAAAAGAAATATCAGAAATAATCTAAAATATCTGTTCTCAGCAAGGAGGTACTGCCAAATACGCATGATTGAAGACTCCTGAACGAAGACACATTTTGTCCAAGCTTTTCATCTTGCACTAATCAGGATATCTTGCAAGAATCCAATTCAAAGGGGGGAATCAACATTAAAATGTTGATTTTGCCCCTTGAATTGGTATCATGTGAAATGTCCTGATTAGTACAAGATGGAAAGTTTTGGCAAAACATACCTTCTTTTCAACAATCCTTAAGGTCTACACTACCAAGCGACAATTTATATGCATGATTGGTACAACATATTTTATTCATCCTTCCCCTGAATGGGTTGGGGACAGTGTTAAATTTCCACTTGAGTTATCTCTGATAACCCTTCCTCATCCTAAATTTAAACTATAGGAATTAACAGACCATTTGGCGGCAAGTAGCAGCATCATAATTAAACGTTATCTTGTAATTAGCTGAAGTCAATACCTGCCCAGTACCCAGCAAAAGAGCGTGATTAGGAGATGGGAATCTAGTTGATTTTCTTATGCAAGGATATTGAAACAGATGTAGTCAGCCTGAAGCTTTCTAAGCAGTAACACAGACCTAGTTCCTGAATGCTCCAAGAAAGAACCTCAATAACACAAACCATAACAGTAAGTCTTCCTAAACCAAAGTCAGTCAAGTATGACTTCCATAATCCATTTCAGGATTCCCCACTCCCTGTTCTGCACTTCAAGCTGGCTTGGCAAAACATAATTTGTAATCACTGAGTTACAAAACTACAATGTTACTAATGTGGTTCCGTGATCAAGGCCCCTGGAAATAGGCAAGGCCAAACCAGGGCAATAGGCAATGACCCCCATATTATCCATGACAAAACCAAGTGCATACATAATGCATTTCTGGTGGCACCATCTATATTCATATACTAGAAAGTGGGTAATGACCTCAGCAAAAATCAGAACTATTAGCAGAGGAGAGATGGAAGTTAGGTGTGGCTTCATGGTTAGAGAACAAAATACAGTTTAAGTAATTCTGACTAATTATTTTGGGGTTTTTTTTTCGGTAGGTAACAGATCCCAGGAAGATTTATTGACAGGACTGCATAATATTCTCTGTCCAGTGATTAGTACTATCTTTGTAGGTAAGCCCATAGGGCAGAGTGATTGTCTCATTAGTTTAATGTTATACGTTTTGTGTGATATGCTTGCAGTATGTTACAATCCTGCTTCCACTTACTGTCCTGTAGGTACATATATAGCTTGCAATGATAACCAACAATACAAAATAGCAACCTTTATTTTCCATTCTCTTGTATGCACTGACACAGCTGTATTCCAGGGCAAAGATGGATTTTGAAATGTAAGTGCAAAAAATCCAAGGCCGATTGTGCAGTGCAGTCCCAAGAAGTATTCTGGCAGAGGGGATGTCTTTTGGATCCCTTGGCCCTATTTCAAAGAACAATAGGGGAGTTCTCCTGTTTTTTTAATCATTCACGGGATGAGGGCATCATTTATTGCCCATTCCTAATTGCCCAGAAGGCAGTCAAGAATTAACCAGTTTGCTGTAGGTCTGGAATCATCATAGAATACAATCAAAGAATTCCTATGGCGTGGAAGCAGGCCATTTAGCCCACCAAGCCCACACCAGCCCTCTGAAGAGCATCCCACCCAGACCCACACCCCTACCCTATGACCCTGCATTTCCCATGGCTAATCCACCTAGCCTGCGCATCTTTGGACTGTGGGAGGAATTCCACGCAGACACGGGGAGAATGTGCAAACTCCACACAGGCAGTCACCCAAGGGTGGAATCGAACCCAGGTCCATGGTGCTGTGAGGCAGCAGTGCTAATCACTGAGTCACCATGTGCCCATATATAGGTAGGGGCTGCAGATTTCCTTCCCTAAAGGAACCAGGTGGGTTTTGCCTGAAAATTGACAATGGATTCATGGTCAACATTCAATGAATAATTCCAGATTTTTATTGAATTCAAATTACACCATTTGCTGTGGCACGATTTGAACCCTGGTCTGCAGAATGTTAGCTGGGTCTCTGCGTTAACAGCTCAATGATAATGCCATTAGGCCATTGCCTCCCCAATGTTGCTGCTTGATTTTTTTTATAAAAACAAAGAACTGTGGATGTTCCCTGATTGGGGCTGTTAAGCTGGTCCATTCAGGGAGCCCTGTCTGATGATATAAACAAAGTGTCAACATTCTGTACACTCTGAGAACTGGCTCTGAGGAAGCCGGCCAGCTTCGGGTACTATGTAAATAAAAGGTGACTTGGTGATGGGATACTGGCCTCTGTGCAGTTATTTCAGGGAGGAGGAGTGGAGTGGGCTGTCCCGGAGAGAACTTTTTTTTTGGAATGCTGACAAGGGAAGGAAGGAGAATATGTATCTGGTGATGACATCATGCTGGAGTAGGTGGAAATTGCAGCTTATGTTTCTTTGGATGTGGGGGTTGACGGGGTAAAAGGTGCTAATCAGGAGACCCATATCATTGTCATCAGAGGGAGTGAGAACAGAAGTGCGGGAAATGCATCAGACACAGAACACAGAACAGTACAGCACGTTACAGGCCCTTTGGCCCACGATGTTGTGCCGACCTAATATCCTACTCTAAGATCAAACTACCCTGCATACCCTTCATTTTACTATCATCCACGTGCCTATCCAAGAGTCGCTTGAATAGCTGAGGGTCCTTGGAAACCGCAGTAGTGCAGAATCATTGGTTGAGGAAAAAACATTTCTGAGGACCCTGTGGAAGGGAGCATCATCAAAACAGATGTGATGGTGGTGGAGAAACTGGGAGAATGGATGGAGTCACAGAAAGCAAATTGTAAAGATGTATTGTCAAAATAACTGTGAGAGTTGGTGGGTTTGTAATGGATAATGGTGGTCAGCCTATCCCCAGAAATGAAAATAGAGATGTCGAAAAAGGAAAGGTGGAGTCAGAGATGGATCAAGTGAAGGTAAGAGCAGGGTGGAAATTGGAAGCAAAATTGATCAATCATTCCAATTCCGCATGAGAGAGGGAAGCAGTATTGATTATGTCATCAACATATTGGAAATGGAGTTGCAGGGAGGGACCCAAGCAGACACTGGAACAAGGAATGTTCCACATAACCCACAAAGAGACAGACATAAGTGGGGCCCATGTGGATACCTATGGCCACACCTTTGACCTGTAGGTAGTGAAAGAAATCAAAGGAGAAATTATTGAAAGCGAGGATAAGTTAGGCCAGGAGTAGAAGGGTGATGGTGGATAGGGATGGTTCAGGCCTTCTCTTAAGGAAGAAGCGGAGAACCCTCAGACCATATTGATGGTACATTCATGAAGAAAAGGAGGCAGCTGGTGTTAGTGAATGGGGAATTTTAAAACCAAAGTAAAGCATTAGATGAAGCTAAGTGTGAAGGGACTGGAGAGAAATTGAGTTCAGGTAAGAAGAAATAAGTTCCGTGGAGCAAGAATAGACAGAAACAATGTGTCTGCCCGGGCAGTCTTGTGTGTAGATTTTGGGAAGAAGGTAGAAGCGGGCTGTATGGGATTGGGGAACTATGTGGTGAGAAGCTATGGCAGGAGATCCCCAGATGAGATGAGGTTAGTGACAGTCATGGACACAATGGCCTCTTGGTTGATGATAGGGTTATGGTCCCGAAAAATAGGAAGAGGTGGCCGAGAGCCGGCACTTAGCCTCCACAGGATAGAGGTCCATTATCCAGACAATAACAGCGTCACCCTTGTTGGCAGGGTTAGATTTGAGAGCACCGAGAACAGTAAATTCAGATGGAGACTGGTTAGAATAGGTATGGGTAGTAGAGAAATTAAGGCAATTGATGTCACATTGACAAACCTCAATGGACAGGTCAAGTGCAGATAAGAAACCAGATGGAGAAGTCCAGATAGAGGGAGAGTGGTGGACATGGACGAAGGGATCTGTGAGACAGGGAGAAGATTTCTGCCCAAAGAAATGAAATGGAGGCAAAGGCAACAGAAGAAGAGTTTGGCATCATGTTATGCCTGAAATTCATCGAGATATGGACGTAAGAGGATAAAGCGAAGTCCTTTGTTGAGTACAGAACATTCAACATCATTCTGACACTGGATTGATTCTGGACCCCATGAAGTCTCATGATTTCAGGTGAAACACGAGCAAGGGAACCTTATGCTGATTACCTCAGCTAATGAACTCTTTATGTTGAACAATTCTTGGAGGAACATAGAACATAGAACATAGAACATTACAGCGCAGTACAGGCCCTTCGGCCCTCGATGTTGCGCCGACCTGTGAAACCAATCTGAAGCCCATCTAACCTAAACTATTCCATTATCATCCATATGTTTATCCAATGACCATTTAAATGCCCTTAAAGTGGGCGAGTCTACTATTTTTGCAGGCAGGGCATTCCACGCCCTTACTACTTTCTGAGTAAAGAACCTACCTCTGACATCTGTCCTATATCTATCACCC
>NW_025974792.1:0-8291 GCF_021869965.1 Rhincodon typus
CTCCTATGATGCTGCTTGGCCTGCTGTGTTCATCCAGCTCTGCACCTACTCATCCAGGTCAGTCTACTTTGATAAACAATAGGGACGGCAGCTTGAATAGAGACATGGCCATTACCTCAATCATTTGATAATGCATCTATCCTACAATGAGAAGTCGGAGTTCCGGCTGCAGCAGTTTCAATGTTGTATAAATGTTTCAGCCTGTTATACATGCAGAGCAGGACCATCAAACCAGCACATTTTTATATGCTATAGGTCCAGGAACTGACAATGTTCTGGTCAGACAAACATGTTAGGCAGAACTATTATCTGATGCATTAACTGAACCATTTAATGCATGCTTTAGCTCAAAACGAAATGCAATGATAGAACTGTTAAGATATAATCAGGGATTCTTGCATTCAGGAGAATCAATAGAGTCATTTGTAACAGTTTTATAACAGACTACTGCTGGGATGGGACTTTGTAAAATGAATGAATTAGAGACTAGATAATAGTTGGTGTGATGGAGGAGAATTTATCAGACTTTCTTCAATCCAAGGAGGATTTGACATTGATATAGAAAAGTCAATTATGTTGCAGTAAGAAATCAGAACCCAGAGCTAGTCAGTATTACAATTAAAGTGTTAGGTGTTCTTCTGACCTGGTTGAATGGGTGGGCCCCAAGGTGCTATTGTCATTCTCCTAAAATATCACGGAAATGCTAAAAGAGTGGGTCGAATGACCGGCTTCCACACTGTTGGGGATTCTATTAAAAAAGGATATCAGCATTATTTGGCATCTTAGGTTGTATAAGATGTGCCTCCAAACAGAATCACAAGTGCAACGAATGTCCAGGAGGAGGAATTGATTGCTATGTGTGGCCAGTTGGCAACTTTAAAATACATTGTTAGTTAATAGTACCTTCATCACTGAAAAATAACAAAAATGGTCCTCTACAAGGGAAACAGAAATCTTCAGAAAAGAGAAATCATGCAACACAAAAATATTGAATATGTAAAGATACAAAACAAAAGGTGCCATTCCCAGGAGGGTCTAAAGAGAGTCAAACTGATTCTGGACAATCAATTTGAAGGCTCACGGCTTTGAAATGGAGTTTTAGCTCAACACAGGAACACCTACTTCAATTCTGGCAGATAGCTTGCCACGGTTGAAGTCTGACAGTCAGCTAAACATATGGCTGTATTTTCCATGAGGCACAAATCTACATGCACATGAACAAATCATCATGAAGCTTATTCGCAGAGGGTGTAATATCAATGTACATCATAAACACAATGTAGTATCAGAATACCTCATTGACAAATGCACGCATATTTGCTCAACAATGTCTCTTTGAGAGAATGGATACACAACTTTAGAAAGAAGACAGAAGAAGATATTAACAAAAATTTCCAAAGCTGTAGAACATTTTAGGCAGTTGAAAATTGAAAACAGAGATATCATATCATTCTGCAAGAAAATGCTATATCCACCTGCACATACAGTGCCAGGAAAGTTCCTCATCTCACTAAGTTATACAAAGTGATTAGAAAGGAAATTCATTCTATTTTATCCACGAGCGACAGTTTGGCAAAATCTGGCAGATAGCCTTAGACCAAGGTACGCAGTTGCTGATTGCATTTATTACACTATTCTGATAGTATTCAATCTTCTTAATTTGGGATCTCTTCTGCTTTCAAGAGTTTCCAATAGACAATGTTTAAAATCTGAAGGGAAACTGGGAACCATTTTACTATATTGACAACATCCTTGTAAATGATAAAGTGAAGAAGAAAGATAGTTGCAGGTTCAGAAATGTGTTAAAGGCACTCCAAATGCAAGCCTTACATTAAATGAGACGGACCAGTTCTCTCAAATGATTATAAAATTTCTGGAATATGTTATCAAAGAAAGAATATCACAATGCATCAAAGGAAATCAAAGAAAATGTTTAAATTTCTGTCACAAAAGTGCATTAATGATGAACAGTGCTTCTTGGGCACTGTAATCATGGAAAGTTTATCCCTTACTTTATCAATCTTATTCAACCCATATGAGAGCTTTTGAATAAAAAGGCAGTCATATCAGATACCAGTGTTGGAAACAGACTGAAGCTTTTGAAAAGATTGAAGATTTTCTATGGATGTTTTGGCACAATCCAGGATTATTCACTATAGTAGCCAAAGGTGCATTGTCCAGAGGACTATAGGAACAGTCCTTATTCAATTGCAAACTGACAGAACACCATAAAAAGTGGTCTATTTTTTGTTGAGAACTTTGATGGAGTCTGAATGAAAATACTCAAGCATAAAGAAGGAAAAGTTAGCAGTTACATGGGGATGTGAAAAGTTCACAGTCTTCTTCATCGGATTGAAATTTTAGTTTGAGATGGATGACAAGCTTTTTGTCACATTATTGGAATTGAAAGGGATCTCAAAAATGCCTCAGCATTCAAAGTTTCAGACTTAGGCTGATAAGATACAAATGTTCAATAGTTAATGTTGCAGACAGGGCACAAATAACAGTCGATCAAGCAGAAAAAAGATCTTGTTCTTGTGGAAGTAGTAGTGACTTATTCTCTGGCAATAATCAACACTTCACTGGCCATTGCAGGCAAACTCAGGCATATTCATGCAGCTCAAAAATTAAGGATTGCACAAACATCAGAAAATTCTGTGTGCAAGGTTGGTCAAAATGTAGACCAACAGACCAGTGTATTGAAACGTTACCATGAGCAAAAACAACTTGTGACAATAGTGGGAAGTTTGTTGGTAAACAAACATAGAATTTTTCCTAGGTGACTATTTTTCCAGATGAATTAAAGTGATTAAGGGTCACTGAACCACAACAGAGTCAGTGAACAGATTTGTGATGAAGATCTTTGCGATATACGCTTTTCAGGAAGATTTAATGTCTGACAATGGATTTCAATTTATGATTAATGATTTCAGGAAGTTCTCTTTGAGGCAGAAATTGATTGGATGTTGTCTGCACCATCGTCCATCAAACAAAGATAAAAAAAAATCAGTTAAGACTGAAAGTTACTGATTCGTAAGAACCAAACTAGAAATGGCTCAATTCAGTTTCAGAGCAGCAAGTTTGAATACTAGGTTCAGACTTGTCAATGGGGAAGGCATTAAAAACAGAAATACCAGTTTTAAAACACAACCTCTGGTCAACCATAATGCCTCAAACCATACGAAAGTAAAACAACTAGAGAAAAGCCACAGCAAAAAACAGCTGAGGTGGTACAACTCTAGTGCATAAGGGATTGAAGAGCCTTGCAGTGAATGTGAAGAAACTGCCAGAAATTCTTCAGCCTGGTATCTCAGTGTGCAGATGGCAATATTGGCTTGTAGCACAAGGTAAAACATTACATAGGTATTTCACAGAAGTCATGCAATGAGGTGACTATAATCTACAGAGGTACAGGGACCAAAGGTCTACTTTCAGTTTGAGGTCTCCATGGTTGTACCTGCAGTATTGGAGGTAGGCAAAGAACACCCAAAAGGCAACCGTCAGCATTCCTTTAGTGAGGAGATAGCAGGGAACTATTTGCATTTGAACACCTGATGATAGTGAAAGCTCATTCACCAAGAATGCATAGCCTTTACAATGGAACAATGGAACTAAGATTCTACAGGTCTACAGGAGGGAGAGTGTAGAATAGGACTAATTACATTGGATGCCACCCAATTCTCCCTAACCAGCCTTCTATGTAATGGAGAGGATGCCCAAAATATGACAGCCGTCTGTGAGCCCCTATTTGTGGAAGTACTGACTGTGTTACAGGTACAGGCATGTGTAGATAATGCAGAGTTTCTCAGCTAGGCTTCCTGCCTCAATGTAATTGCTTCACAAACAAATAGATCCTTACTTTGATTCCAAGCAATAATGCAAAACAAAGTGCTTCTCAGTCATTGGAGTATGTTGAAAATAGGATGCTGGACCTCCTGGCAAGTTGCTCCATATCAAACGGTCATAAAGAGACACTAGATTGATTAGGGATAGCAAGAACTGCAGATGCTGGAGTCAGAGATAACGCAATGTGGAGCTGGATGAACACAGCAGGCCAGGCAGCATCAGAGGAGCAGGAAAGTTGACGTTTTGGGTCGGGACCCTTCTTCAGAAATTTTTCTCCAGCTCCACACTAAATAGATTGGGGTTTTTTTTAGATCAGAGAAGGCTGAAAATGTCGGGGGAGAAGGGGGTGTGGATCTAAATGAGATCGATAAGATTCTGAAGAATACTGACAGGCTAGATAAGGAGACATTTTTCTTCTTCATAGAGGAGTCAATAACTGGGACAATAGGTTTGAAGTAAGAAGCAAGAGGTTTAGAAGGGATTTGAAGAAAGTATTTTCACCCAAAAAGATTGTGGCTACTTAGAAATCAATCTGAAAAAGAGTGATAGACATTTAAGGACTATTTAGATGAGCACTTGAATCACCACATATAAGGCTACAGGAATACTTTAGTGATTCCTTTTTGAACTAGAGAGATTGGCTTTCAGGAACATAAATCTCATCATGATCAGGGTATGGATTGACTTTGAATACAATGCTATCATAGCAGTAGAAATTTTAATTTATTTTAGTGATGCAATTGTAGTTAATTCTTAATAGTTTTCTTTAATATCTTCATGGCATGTGGGTATCATTGGCTAGGCCAGCATTTATTGCCCATTCCTCATTGCCCAGAGGGTGGTTGGGAGTCAAACAAATTACTTTGGGTCTGGAGTCATATGTAGGCCGGACCAGGTAAGGATGGCAGCTTCCTTCCCTAAAGGACATTAGTGAACCAGATGGGTTTTATAACAATTGACAGTGGTTATATAATTGCAATTAGACTATTTTTAAGTCTGGATCTTCATTAAATTCAAATTTCTCTAACTGCCACAAAAGTGTGATTCAAATCCACATCCTCAGAACGTGAAGTAGGAACAAATTGGCGCTGATGCTGGAATCAGTACTGAAAACAAAAAAAATGCTAGAAATCACAATGGGTCAGGTAACATCCATGGAGAGAAAACAGGCTAAATGTTAAGTTTAAGAAGACTCTTCATCATTTTTTTTGTTTTCAGTTCCTCAGAACATTAACCTGTGTTTCTGGATTGCTAGTCCAGTGATCAAACCGCCAACTCCCCTGTAAGGAGGTTGAAGCTAAGCTTCCATTTTTGGGAGGGTAATGCTGGAGTGACAAGTTGTTCAACAACTTGAAACAAGTCACAGCACAAAAGCATTAGTTTCTCGTCACAAATAGCTAGGTTATTTATACACCAGTAACAACATGCACAGTAAGCTGGCCATTATTCTCCCAGAAAATTCTGGGCTGTATTTTCTATTTCCAAGACCCATCATAATTTAGTTACTCCCTTTAACTGTTCTGTTCAGTTCATAGTCAGATTATCTAAAAATCCATTGGTTGTGCTTCTTGCGAGCATCACACTTGCAAGTGTCCTCCAATACAGACCTTCTGGACTTTGTAGGGTGAGCAAAGAGAACTCCAGAGGATGGCATATGCAATGTTACTTAGGCTGTGCCTCTGGCAGCCATTTGCCCTAAATTTCCAATGGAGCTGCCAAGATTATGGGCAGCAGGCATAGTGTCCCAATAAACACTGTTAAAAGAGATGAGTGCATTTAAAGGTTTGGCCTTTCTTGGGGTTGTCCAATCTATTTCTGTCATTTGGTGCTCACCTTAAGTCTCAGTACAACCTCTCTCGGCATTCAGTAAAATTGAATCAGGGCTGCAGAAAACCCCTCATGGCTCATTTCCTAGCAGTTCCCCTGGATGTCATTGACCTTGTAAATATAGGAAGCACGTTTATTTCTCCCAAGGACAACAAGGGAATCAATGCTGACCCAATTCTATTGGATTCTTGTCATTTTTTTCAGTAGGATCTATCCAGTATATTGGAGTTTGAAAACTGAGAATGTAATTACTTTCAACACTGTCTCCAGGTTATGTCCAGTGACCAACCACGCTATGAAATTCAAATCAATTTTCACTTTCACAGATAATTCTATTTTGTTTCTAAAAAGCATACACACTACAAGCAATGTCTCCCCTTCAGCAATCATCTCTAACTTGAATCATTTTATAAACCTTTGTAGTTTCTCTGCATACACCGTCAAATTATTACTAAAACAAAAAGTAGTGTAATTATCATAAAGTTAAGGACCCGATAATGAATAATGTTCTTTAAAATTGAATGTAAGTCCTTGCCATTGCCATTGCAACTATGTGTTTCCTAAGCAGGCCCAATGCAATAGAATAGAATCATAGAGTCCCTACAGTGTGGAAACAGGCCCTTTGGCCCAACAAGTCCACACCGACCATCAGAGCTTCCCACCCAGCCCCATCCTCCTATAACACACCTAATCTACACATCCCTGAACACTACAGGCAACTTAGCATAGCCAATCCACCTAGCCTGCACATCTTTGGACTGTGGGAGGAAACCGGAGCAAACCCACACAGACACGGGGAAAATGTGCAAACTCCACACAGGCAGTTGCCTGAGGGTGGAATTGAACTTGGGACCCTGGTGCTGTGAGGCACCAGTGCTAACCACTGAGCCACTATACTCTCTTTTTACTGTATATACATGTGAGGCTAACTGTGTTTAAAGTTTGAATACAGGTAGTAATTAATACGTGCTAATTCTCCTATGACATGGGATGTGGCCTTTACTATCAAGTTAATGCAAAAGGTATTTTGAGCAGACTAGTTTTAAATATAACTTTATCCCCATAGAGACTGCAATTACTCAAACCAAATTGAAATTAGATGGTTGTGATAGAGATTGACTCCTATGGTGATTCTTTAACATTGACTTCACAGTAAGTAAATTCTGCAGACAAGTAAAAAGTCAATTGGATTATTGAGGCTGTGTTTCAATGACAATGAAAATCTGCAGAAATTTTTTAAAAAATAAATTTGCATATTTTCTTCATGATTGAGGACAGATCATTGCAACACACAAACTGTTTTTTTGCTCACATTAATACTCTTGAAGCATCACATGATAACAAAGAAAGGGGATGGTTTTTTTTTAAATTAATTTGCAAGATGCATTTATCTAGTTTGGCAAACAGAAGTTCTGATTACTGTGAACAAGCCCAATAGATTGCATCAGCAATGTTAACTATGTGCTGAATGGGTTAAAATAAAAGCTCTGGTGATGAAAGATATCATGACAATAGATTTAGCATACTGTGGAGTGTGTTCTAACTATGGACTTCAGGAGGTTTAGGTAGTCTAGCCTGCTTATGTATGCTTCTTGAAATGTGCTGCTTTGCAGCCATGGTCAACTCATCTGTTTCAATAATAAAGGATAATTAATCATTTTCAGTAGACGTCAGAGAACTCCTGAATTTAATGGCAAATGTATCATTTACTCAGGCATATTCACAGCCGGTAGCATTATATTTAAAGCAGGAGTATGGCATAGAGATAATGTGCATGATGAACAAATTGGACAACTGTCACTTTAAATGCAGGCCAGTATCAATGTGCAGTATTTGAATGTCACTTGGTTTCTTCTTTCCCACTCTGTTGGCAAGCTGTAAAGTACTTCTTGCAAACATGGCAAATTACCAACATTGCCTGTAGGGTGAATGCATCTGTTATGCTGTAAATGACATTGTCTTGCACAGAACAATTGTTTGAATGTTTTACAAAACTAACATTCCTTTGAGGTGCTGACAGCATGAAAGGCACTGCTGGAGTGTAAGCCTCCGAAGCAACATTATGCCTTTAGGAATTGACAGGCGTCATGACCAGTGAAGGTTGCACTCCACAAAATCTGTGATTATACATCGAAAACAAACACAAAGTTACATGCAGCAGGATCTTCAGTCTGTGAAATGATGCTAAATTTAGACATGCAAAAAATGCAGCTGAACTTAGCTTGCTGTTTTGAACTGAAATTGATTTTTTCATTGAAAATCTTTTCATTTAATAGTTGCTAGGTTACAAGCAAGTGTGAGTACAACATACAAGGTCAAGTTATGCTACATCTGTATGGGCCTTGGAACAACAGAAGTTGACTGCCTCACAACACATTTGAAATATGACATGCCAATAGTAATTTAGAGCCCACGGAGCACAACAGATGTCCCACTTACTCAACTTAGTTAACAAATGCACTTATAACAGAAGAAGACTGTTGTGTTTCTAATGGACTCGGATTACTGCTGCTCTTTACTCCTCATGTTCTATAAATTAAAGTTGCAGTGACCTTGTTACATCTATTGTATAAAAAAGTTCTCAACGTCAAATACAGAGAATTGTTTATTGGTGAGAT
>NW_025974793.1:0-8290 GCF_021869965.1 Rhincodon typus
TTGGCCTGCTGTGTTCATCCAGCTCTACACCTTGTTATCTCAGATTCTCCAGCATCTGCAGTTCCTACTATCTCTAATATTCATTGGACACTGGTTCGAATCCTGCCATGACAAATGGTGGAATATCAATTCAGCAATAAACATAAATCTGGAATTAAGAATCTATAGATGACCATGAAACCATTGTCAAGTGTCAGGAAAACTCGTCTTTTGTCACTATTGTCCTTCAGGGAAGGAAATTTGCCATCCTGGCCTGCATGTGACTCCAGACCCACAGCAATGTGGTTGATTCTCAACTGTCCTTTGAAATAGCCTAGCAAGGTACACTGTTAAGGGCAACTGGGGACAAGCAATAAATGTTGGATAGCCAGCAACACCCGCATCCTAGAGAATTAAAAACAAGTAGGGGACAGTTTTCATGATTTTAACATTGAATGTTAAGATGATGCTGCATATGCAAGGAATATGATAAAGGCCTTAATCTTTTATTTTTACTAATGTTCACAATTTTTTCCTTTTATTTAAACATTAATTCTTCAAATCAGATGTGGATGAATCACATGGCTATAACAAAGCTTTTTGATTTTATGCCTTTTTGTTTAAGCATATGGGTCTAAATTACAAGCACACATTCCACACCAATTTCATTTTTACTCTAAGCACCATATTCACCCTTTCTGCTCAAAAAATGTAAGAAAATAATTATTTTTATTCATTCTTTGCTAATGTTGAAACAAAAATACTGTAGTGATTGGAATGAGGTTGACCAGGTAGATCCATTGAGTAAGAGATCCTTGATTGGGGCTCTTAATCTGGGCCAATCAGGGAGCCCTGACTGACAGATATAAACAGGAGATTTAGACAGTCTTTTCATTCTAGGGACTGGCTCTGAACTGGCTGGTCAGAATCCATGTGCTGTGCACATCTAAATAATGGGTGACTTCGTGATGGGATACCAGCCTTTGTGCGATTATTTCAAATACTCTATAAATTTGTATTGTTCAAAATAATGCCGTGTCTTTTTGCAGTAAATTTGTATCAGGATTTCATAACTTCCAAATCCCAAATCAGATTTCACACCTCCTGCTGAAGAACATATCTACCATAAATAACAAAGGATTTGTTGTGTGGAGTACATTTGTCCTTTTGTTTTGCACAGAGCAAAGTTGCCCAGTTGAAAGTTTCCATCATATTGACATCATTGATGTAAATTCTGCACAACATTAGTAAGTATTGCAACCCATATAATTAAGTAAAATGTATTCTGGAATTCTAATGTTGAGATAAAGGAATATAATTTTTATTCCAATCTAAATGTTCACAATTATGATTTTATTGGTTTCAATTATGCAAGTTAATGTTGGATAGCAAAATAATTTCCATTTTCCAAACTGTAAACTAATAATAATTGAAATTGAAATAATAGAAGAAATTACATAGCTTAAATATTTTAGTATATTTTTGAATGTCTTACCATCATCATTGCTGAAAACTCACTAACTTTTTCATGACTTTGTCAGATATTGCTTGTGTTGGAAGGAAAACATTGAATTAGTACTGCCACAAAAATGTTCAATTTCCCATTATCAACATGCATTCTTAGAGATTTAGAGGTTTTTAAAGTATATTGAAAGGATCAAGTGAGAGACTGCCATTCAGACCATCAGCCTATTTCCTCTCCCAACAGTTATTGAGCCGTAGAGTCATGCAGCACAGAAACAGACCCTTTGGTCCAATTAGTCACGCTGGCCATAATCCCAAACTAAACCAGTCCCACCTGCCTGTGCTTGGCCCATATCCTTCTAAACATTTCTTATTTATTTACTTACCTAAATGTCTTTTAAATGTTGTAACTGTACCTGCATCCACCAATTCATCTGGAGTTTATTCCACACACGAACCACTCTCTGTGTAAAAAAAAATGCCCCTCATGAGTTCTTTAAATCTTTGTCCTCTCACTTTAAAAAGCCTCCTAGTCTTGAAATCCTCCACCCTAGGGAAAAGGCACCTGCCATTCACCTCATTTATACCCCTCACGATTTTACAAACCTCTATAAGGTCATCCCTCAACTTCCTACACTCCAGTGAAAAAGCCCCAGCCTATCCAGCCTCTCCCCATTACTCAAACCCTCCATTCCTGGCAATATCCTGGTAGATCTCTTCTGAGCCAACTCCAGCTTAATATCCTTCCCATAACAGGGCGACCAGAGCTGCACACTGTACTCCAGAAGAGGCCTCACCAATGTCTTGTACAACCTCAATGTAATGCCCAACTCCTATGCTGAAAGGTCTGAGCAATGAAGGCAAACATGCTAAACACCTTCTTAACCTTGTTAGTTAAGTTGTATATGATGAATTCTACCTAACCTTGTCCATCAAGCAATGAACTCAATTGAGCAGAGGTAAAATCTACAAACAGGTAAAACTTAGTGAATTTTTCCTGATGTCCTGACATGATATAAGTTTATAAATAATTCTAATTGACTGTTCTGCTACAATGTTAGTGTTCCTCCCTCTGAGCCAGACATCTAAATTAAAGCCCCATTCATGTTGGTGCTGTATCATAAGATTCCAAACAGGTTGATTAAAATAAAGATAACACATATTGATTAACTCTGAGCAATCACATTCTACAAGAACATGTGGCTGCATAGCAATGAAAATGCTCATTTTATAATTTCAGCTTCTCCATCCATTCTTTCTCTTTCAGTCTCTGTACCTAGTCCTAACCAGGTGTTTATTGAGCACTTTCTTCCAAGGAGTTAATTGACACACCATTAACTGCTTTTGCAGGGAGTCTATTTCACAAATCCACTACTCTTTAGAAAATATCTTTCAGTCTCTAGTGTTGCTTGAGGCTTTTTAATTTTGTATTCATGCCTACACTGATGGATTGCTAAATAATCTAATATAGCATACAAGTACAATATCAGATGACGCTGATTGTGTTTCTGCACAGCTATTTTTACATAATCCAGTACTCTAAGGGTTAATCACAGTGTACCAGAAAACTGGTTTAAATATTTGTATTTGTTGCATGTTTTAGCAGATATTGAATGTAATAGTTTCCAGACTAGGTTTACCATCTTGCATCTCACCCTGTGTGTGTTTAATTAACACTCAGCAACAAAAGGGAACAGGATGTCAGGCAGCCAGGAATCTGCACCAGTTGATTAGTCTCTCATTAAAACTGTTTACATGATTCAAACTTCATGCCAAATGTAGACTGTAAGCTTGGAATCCACATCCATTGCCTTGTATTGGGAATCTGCTTTTATTTTGAGATCATTTTGCTGTATTATATTGTTATTTAGTTTTAAGGATGTTTGGATTTGGATGCTATAGTATCAGCTTAGATTTTAAGAGATTCTGACTTATATCTTAACAATTAAATAAGAGCTTGAAAATATCAAAATGGTTTGATGTTTTCAATAAATTTAGAAAAGAAGCCGTAAAATTCTTTAGCAGCTCCACTGCCCTAACCTCAAAAAAAAAACGAGGGATGATTGCATTTTGCGTCACAAGTGTTTTAGCCAGATTCCATGATGCGCATAAGAGTGTATTATTTGTCACACAACACATATGATGGACTGAAATTACATCAAGGTGTAGTGCCTCCATAAGCTGCGAGTCTGTTGAGAAGGTACTGGTACAGTCTGGTATTTCATGGTAACCAGTGTCAAGGGGAATAATTATTGTTATCTACAGTTTTAAATGTGGGTTTTAACAGCCAAGCCCACGGATGAAAAGAGTGAGATTTGCAGACTCTGTCTAACATTTTAGGCCATTGTGGGGATGGGGGAACCACTAGGTGGCTGAGCAAGAATCTTTAATGGGGTAAATTTCTTTTGTGGCGCACTTTGCTGCCTCTGGTTCCACAAAGGTTCTCCTCAACATATTTTAGGATCTCTACTTGAGCATCTACCGCAGATTCCTTCAAGGCCCTCTGGGTTAGGCTGCTAGTGCAATGGTTTTTAAAACAAAAACTGTTCTTAGATATGGACAACACTGGGAATGCATTATTTATTGCAATTGAAGGCATTATGATTCAACTGCATGGTGTGGAATTTAATCAAATGTAGTCCAAACTGAGTAACAGCTTCCCTCACGTAAAGGGCATTTCTGATCCAGTTAGGTTTTATTGACAATTTCGAAGTTTAACTAGCTCCTAGACACCAATGTGATCCAGGGCAAACATGTTTGCAATAAGTGTTTACAGCTTGAGCAGCTTAGGCTCAGAGTTTGAGCTGGAGGGGAAAGTTACCTGGATGTTTTATACCATGTGGTGGTCTCATCCATTAGGATAGGGTTATTTATTCTGATCAGGGAAAGGATAAAAAGGAAGGAATGTAGCGATAGTAATGGATAATTTAGGGCAATACGTTGACATCATTCTGTGCAGTCAAGAGTGTGAGTCCCATTGACTATGTTGCATTCTTGGTGCAAGGGTTTGAGACATGGGCTTAGGGCTGGACAGGAACTTGTAGTGGGAGAATCCAGTTGTCATTGACCATATGCATACCAAAGACATGGATAGAACTAGGAAAGAGGTTCTGCAGAGTAAGTATCAGGAGCTAGGCACCAAAATAAAGAACAGAAAGAGGATGCAGATGGGCAGATTGAGTATAAATTGGGAAAATATGAAGTTGTTCACTTTGGTAGGGAGATTAGAGAGCAAAGTATTAATTAAAGAGAGAATGACCAAGGTGCTTTGTGATCTAGGTGTTCTAGTGCAAGAGTCACAAAGATTGAGTATGCCGGTACCACAAGTAATTAAGAAGGTTAATGGAATGACATCTTTGATTTCAAGAAGTGACCATTAAAGTAGGGATGATGTGCATCAGTCATACAGGACATTGATGAGATCTCATCGTAAATATTATCTGTAGTTCTGGTCTCCTCATTTAAGGAAGGATATAAATACATTGGAGGCAGTTTAAAGGAGATTTACTCAATTGCTCCCGAAATTAAGCAGTTGTCTTACGAGGAAAGGGGTAGGATGGTCTGGGCTTGTTTCCACTACAGTTTAAAAGAGTGAGGGATGATTTGAGTGAAGGACGTAAGATTTTGAACAGTTTTGACAAAGTTGGTGTAAAAAGGATGTTTCTTCATAAGGGTCAGTTCAGAAATCGGAAGTACTGTTTAAAATTAGATGTCACATTAATTTTGAACTAGTCTAGTATCTCAACCGATAGCTCACTACCAAATGGCCTTGTTCAAATAGAGACAGATGGGAATATTTTGGCATGGATGCAATGTCCAATGGAATGGCAGCTACCTACCCTTGACCACTGTCTGATATTTCCTCTATGAAGCTCTGGTTGAAATGAAAAGATGTATAGTAATCTTGAGAGGAGATTGCATCATTGGAATCTTTCCTTCGTATTCTCCTAGTGTTGAGTAGCACAACTGGCAGCTCTGCAATCTGTGACAGAGCACTTTGGACAGTTTCCTCCATCTAATAAAGTCCTTTATCAGTGTCCTTTCCAAACAATTCTCAGTTTATAAAATCTGACAATGATAGTGTCCTGTGCCTGTATCTCAATTATGCCAACCACTGTATTTGTGACAGAAATGTTATCTGCTGGTTCCCTATTGTAAGTTTCCCAGCTGCAGATGACTCTGTATATCAATAAATCCCTCCTGCATGACTGTAGTAATGTTGGATGACAGCTGCTGCTGACTACTTATGGCAGTTTCAAAAAGGTAGAAATGCCTCTGCTCCAAAATTAACTGTGGGCTAAACGGCAGATGCAGTAAGGTGCCAATCCCTTACTCATGCAATTGGTAACAGTCTGGCCAAACTATTTGCATCATGTGACACCATCATTTTTTTTTCCTCCTCAGTTCTGAATGGTGTTTCAATGGGTGAACAATTTCTAATCTAATTTCTTAGTTCACTAATTACATTTTCCATTCTGGGAATTTTTGGACTAATGTTTGAGACAAGTAAAATAAAAACAGTAATCGGTGGAAGTACTCAGTGGGTTTGACAGTATCTTGAGAGAGAGACACACAAAGTTAATGCTCCAGGTTTGTGAGCTTTTGTCAGAACTTCGGGGAAAATGAAGCATTGGTGCTATACGTCGTTAAGTGCCTGTGCCTGGTTCACCATATCCTCTGCTCATCCCTTTATATTGTGAGTGGCTCAGTCCTGTAAACAGAGAACAGCAATCAGCTGCCTAAAAGTACCTAAGCTGTCTAAATGGCATCCATGTGACTTGACGATGTCTATTCTTGTGCCAGACATTCTCCTCCACCAATGTCTTGTATAGTTTAAGGTTTCTCATTGTATCACTTCAGACCTATCATGTACTGTATATGGAAGTGATAGGGTCTGAATGGGTTCATACTGACTGAGTGCCATAAGCATCACCTACTGCACTGATACCATGAGGGTAGGCGGGGAGAGTAGCTATTGATCTTCAAGAAGTCAGATCTAAGACCAGGCTCTCATAACAATCTCTGTAATAATGTATTGTATAGCCTTGTACCATTTAATATGCAAGACACACAGTATACTAAATCTTACTTACTAGCCTACTTACTATTTAGACCAGAAGGTGGCAATCCACACCCATACCAACAAGGCGGGCCCTGGATAAACATATACATAGCAGGTATTGGTGCCAACACATAGAGTAATGTGTTTAATCTCACCACAAAACACCACATGTTATCTGTTAAATAAAGAAAAGTTCCAAAAATGGGTAAAAGCCTTGCAAATTTACTTTCTGAGGTTGCAGCAAATGAACATACATATTGGGCAAATGGTTTACATGTAGCAAAAGATGACTTTTATACAAAGTTATCTAGATTTACTTTGACACTTCTGACACTGAACTAGATATATACATTTGGATTTGGGTGAGTACATTTGCCATTCTGTATCTTTCATTAATGGAGCTTGCACCCAGAATTTGATTGGATGCAGTTATTCATATCTAATAACCATCCTCCTTTTGTCCCATTTGCTGCATCATCACCTACAGAGTCATTAATGGACCTGATGTCTTCAGCACTGTCTCCAAAAAGCATAGGATTGATTGCTTGTAGCACACCAATTACAGCCAACTCATCTGTGTGTTGGAGCAGAAGCCCTTAGACAGCTATTGGTTCGCCCATTTTCCATGTACAACAAATCAAGTAGCACACATTCATTTATTCATTTTCTGTGCTAATGTTTCATTGCAAAGAGCTGATTCAAAAGAACTTGTGTAGGATATAAGCCTCAGAATTCATTGCTAGGATATGTCAGTATCACATATATTCATAGCTCCAATCCCCCTAGAATTGGAAAACAGAGGTATGGACATTATGTTGTTATGACATGGAGACAGACAGCCAAACCAAATCAGCCTTTCTACCTCTGTATTTGCAACAGAATAAAATTAAAGCCTTCAAAGATTCCCAAATTTGACCCTAATAATTCCTAACCAGACTTTAGCGTAATCAATTGCCGACTTTGCAAATAATCAGTTCCAGACACAGGTTTATATATTAAACAAAAGACCTTGCAATTTACTAACAATATAATAACTTCAGCAGAACAAAAATTAAACAATAAAGTAATCCAATTAGTCTATGCTTTAAACCTAACAGCCTTTGTTTGCAGCCCCATTCACACAAAAGGCAGACAGACAAACACAGTTAAGGCATTAATCGAAGAAAATAACAAAAGTGGCCAAATTACTTAAGTGCCTTTCGTATTGTTTTTGTTCCACAGGCATTCATGATGGTTTCTTGCTTGGTGTTTTGAAGATGTCGATCAGAGCCACCTTCACAGTTCACACAGATAAAGACAGTAATGCTTATATCTTAGTTTTCTATTCTCCAAGCTTCTAAGAGCTGCTCATGGGAGGTTAGGCGGGGAGCTTTCAAAATCTTCATGCTGGACCACCAATAGCCAGACTGTTTTCTCCCAGAAAACACAGTCCAAAACCTAATTCAAATTCTGACCACTCCCTGACAGACTGCCTGTCTCCTCTACAAGGTCCCAGTTGCCATTCAACATCTGCCATCTGCCTGAGCATAAGATTTTCTCTAGATGTGTTGAAACCAACTCCCGGGTAATGACCTTGTTAATATTCAGCCTCTGCTATCTGTTTAAACATAATGCTCTTCCCCAGTGACAAAGTGTGGGTGGACCTTTTTCAATCAGGAACCAACTTGCAATTTTTTCGGACCTGGCCTCATGAAGAAACACAAGCTTGTTTCATCTGTGATAACAAGGTGTAGAGCTGGATGAACACAGCAGGCCAAGCAGCATCAGAGGAGCAGGAAAGCTGAC
>NW_025974794.1:0-3963 GCF_021869965.1 Rhincodon typus
TCAAGGTCTCTCTAAGTGTAAATAAATGGTGACTTGGTGACGGTATAGTGGCCTTTGTGGAGTTATTTCACTGTACAAGTACAAAGATATCTTCATGTAATGGTACATTGCTGAGACCATTATACACTGTTGTGGACTGCATGTTTAAGTTAGCTGCAAGTCTTCATTAGATTGGCCCCTGAGAAGAGAGGGTTATCTTCTGCTGAGATGCTCAATAAATTGTCTCATAACAAGACAAGGAAGTACTCAATGAATGGCAGGACTCTAGGTAGCTCAGAGGATAGACAGAGTGCACAGAGGAGTGGAGGAGTGGGATCTTGCAGTGTGTGTCCTCAGATCCTGGAAGGTGGCAGGACAGGCTAATAGTTTGTTAAGGAGGTATGTAGGCCTTTATCAGTTGTGGCAGAGATCATAAGAGCAGGGACATTACAGAACTTTGGTGAGGCCACAGCTCGAGAACTGTGTACAGTTCTGGTCCCTGCACTATAGGAAGGATGTGACTGCACTGGAGGGGGTGCAGAGGGAGATTCACTAGGATGTTGCCTGGAATGGAGCATTTCAGCGATGAAGAGAGACTGGATAAGCTCAGGTTGTTTTCTTTAGAATAGAAAAGGCTGAGGAGGGAACACGATTGACGATGTATAAGATAATGAGAGGCATTGACAGGGTGAATAGAAAGCAGCCGTTCCTTTTGTTTAAAGGCCCAGTTAGAAGGGGAAATAATTTTAAGGTGAAAGGCAGAAGGGGATTTGAGGAAATATGTTTTTGCTGAGAGGCAGGTAGGGGTCTGGAATGCGCTTCCAGGGAGGGTAGCTGAGGCAGGAAGCCTTTCAACCATCAAAAAAAATACTTGGATGAACACTTCAAAGCTGTGGGTCCAGTGTGGGGAAGTGGGATTAGTATAGACAGGATGGAGGAAATTTTATAGGCCTCCTCTTATGCTGTCTGAACCTGTAACCTCCTCAGTTTAGACAAATGAGAGGTGAAATCATTAGGAACATACAGGATTCTGAAGGGGCGTGACAGGATAGTTACTGGGAGGCCGGCGCCGCTAGAGAGGATAGATCTCCTGGGACAGCCTCAGGCCCAGTCCCAATCATTTAGGACTGACTTGAGGAGAAATGTCTTCGTTTGCAGGGTCTGAGAGTTAAATCTCTGAAATTCTCTCCCCATGAGGGTTGGGAATACTGCATCATTGACTGTATTTACAGCCGAGATCTTTTATCTTCTTGCACAATCAAGGGATATAGGCAGGAAAATGGAATTGAAACCTGAGATCAGCTGTGATTGTGTGGTAGAACAGACTAGAGGGGCCGAATGGTCTACTTCTGTCCTATTGCTTATGTTTTTACGATACGTGCCTTCACAGGCAGAGTTAAGGGAGAGCCATGGCCTGAGGCCATGTTGATGTAAGGTGGTTTGTAGCTCAGGTTGTGCTGGTGATCCTACTTGATCGCGCCTGTATCATGTTTATTTACTGCATGTTCTCTGTGTCAGGATCCAACCCGTGTGCTCAGTCCTGTCATCGACATCATCAACATGGACACCTTCGCTTATGTGGCAGCTTCATCAGATCTGAGAGGAGGTAGGTCAGTCGATAACGCAGAAGAAAATCCCTCTTTTGTAGCTTTACCCATGTCATTCTGAAATGAAGCTTCTCATTGGAAAGGATCCCAAGCCATCGAATGGGGTCTTTAGGAGATGTCGCAGAAGGTGAGTGCGATCCAGGGGTAGGTGGGAAATGGATTCTCAACATGGCTTCCTGGAAGGCGGAATATTTGGGGGTATATGGAGAATGTGTCCAGGATGTGAGGTCAAGATCACTCAACTCGTGAAGTAATTTCAAACATGGACAAAAGAGTTGAATTCTAGAGGTGTGGTGTGAGTGAGAGTCCTCACCATCAATGGGTATCAGGGGGCAAACTCTCCGCTGGGTGGAGTCATACCTGGCACTCAGGGAGATAGTAGTCATTGGTGGATGCCAGTTATCTCAGCTCCAGGCCATCTCTGCAGGAGTTCCTCTGGGCAGTGTCCCAGGCCCAACCATCTCCAACTGCTTCATCAGTCACCTTCCCTCCATCATAAGGCCAGAAGTGGGAATGTTCACCAATGATTGCACAATGTTCAGCACCATTTGCTACTCCTCAGATATTGAAGCAGTCCGTGTTCAAATGCAACAAGATCTGGACAATATCTAGGCTTGGGCTGACAAGTGGCAAGTGACATTTGTGCCACACAAATGCCAGGCTGTGACCATCATCAATTAGAGATATTCGGTGGCATTCCCATCGCTGATTAACATCCTTGAAATTACTATTAACCAGAAACACAACTTGATAGCCTTTACAAATACAATGCCTACAAGAGTAGATTAGGGCTAGGAATCCTTTAGCAAGTACCTCCCCAAAGCTTGTCCACCATCTACAAGGCACAAGCCAGGAGTGTGATGGAATATTCCCCACTTGCCTGGATGGGTGCAGCCCCAACAACACTCAAGAAGCTTGATACCATCCAGGACAAAGCAGCCGCTTGATTGGCACCACATCCACAAGCATCCACTCCCTCCACCACTGATGATCAATAGCCGCAGTGTGTGTATCTATAAGATGCGCTGCAGAAATTCACCAAAGATCATTACACAGCACCTTCCGAACCCACGACCACTTCCACCTGGAAGGACAAGGGCAGCAGATACATGGGAACATCACCACCTGCAAGTTCCCCTCCAAGCCACTCACCATCCTGACTCGGAAATATATCGCTGTTCTTTCATTGTCGATGGATAAATGTCCTGGAATTCCCTCCCTAATGGCATTGTGGGTCAACGCACAGCAAGAGGACTGCAGCGTCTCAAGAAGGGAGCTCACCCCCACCTTCTCAAGGGGTAGGTAGGTGGTTTGAGGTCCTGCTGACAACTGTGAAGGGTGGTCACGGGATATGTTGAGATGCTCAGACTCGGGGGACTTCAGGGTGTTGTAGGGGGGAGCTGAATTTCAAAGAAGGAACCAAGGTTTGGGTGAGCTGAGGCTGAAAAGGATTTTGTAGGTGACTCCAAGGAATTTATTTTGACCATTCAGCAGAACAGAGAGCCAGGATAGGTCACATAAGATGCAGATGATGGATCAGCAGTTCTTGCTGTGCAGTGGTTGTCCAGAGAGAAACCATTGGAAGAAATGAGTTGATGAAAGCATGGATAGGAGTTCTAGCAGTTAGAGACCGAAATGGGGTACAAGTGGGTGATACCAACCAACAGGAAACAAGGACAACTGGACCATTTTCAAGCTGTAAGTAGCGAAGTGCCTGACAAGAGTTACAAGGAGAAGGCAGGGGAATGGGGTTGAGAAATATATCAGCCACAATCAAATGGTGGAGCAGACTTGATGGGCTGAATGGACTAATTCTGTTCCTATACCTTGTCTTATAGGTCAGTGCTGGGACCTCAATGACTTAGGATCTACATAAATGACTTGGATGAAGGAACTTTGTGCTTTGTAGCCACATTTGCTGAGGTTATGTTGATAGGTGGGGAGGTCAGTTGTGAGGATGATATCTAGAGGTTATAATTTCCATTTCAATATTGAGGGGGCAGCTCTCTGATTGGCTGTTTGTTGTATTTTCCCAGGGTTTGACTGGAGCCTCCATTTTAAATGGGAGCAGATGACACCAGAGATCAAGGCCAAAAGGCTTCAGCCCATCGAACCAATCAGGTAAGAGGCAGCATGTGAGGAGGCAGGTCCCGGGGGCTGGACAGGGGGAGGGGGAGGGGGGAGGATGGTGTAAGGAAGGGAAGGAGTGGGGTTAACACGCCACAGATCCTGGGGCAATGGGAACCAGGAAGGAGCAGGCCTAGGATCCTTTGACACCCTCTGCCCCAGTGCCCAACACTCCCTCTGTCACTGGGACACCCGCTCCCATCGAACCTGACAGCCCCCTGTTCCTGTTCCCTCGGAGACCACCGACTCC
>NW_025974794.1:3973-5275 GCF_021869965.1 Rhincodon typus
ACCACCGACTCCCCATTCTCCCACTGAACCTGACAGCCCCCTGTTCCCTCAGAGACCACCCATTCCCCATTCTCCCACTGAACCTGACAGCCCCCTGTTCCCTCAGAGACCACCCACTCTCATTCTCCCACTGAACCTGACAGCCCCCTGTTCCCTCAGAGACCACCCACTCCCCATTCTCCCATCGAACCTGACAGCCCCCGTTCCCTCAGAGACCACCCATTCCCCATTCTCCCATCGAACCTGACAGCCCCCGTTCCCTCAGAGACCACCCATTCCCCATTCTCCCACTGAACCTGACAGCCCCTGTTCCCTCAGAGACCACCCATTCCCCATTCTCCCATCGAATCTGACAGCCCCCCGTTCCCTCAGAGACCACCCATTCCCCATTCTCCCACTGAACCTGACAGCCCCCTGTTCCCTCAGAGACCACCCACTCCCCATTCTTCCATCGAATCTGACAGCCCCCTGTTCCCTCAGAGACCACCCATTCCCCATTCTCCCACTGAACCTGACAGCCCCTGTTCCCTCAGAGACCACCCATTCCCCATTCTCCCATCGAATCTGACAGCCCCCCGTTCCCTCAGAGACCACCCATTCCCCATTCTCCCACTGAACCTGACAGCCCCCTGTTCCCTCAGAGACCACCCACTCCCCATTCTCCCACTGAGCCTGACAGCCCCCTGTTCCCTCAGAGACCACCCACTCCCCATTCTCCCACTAGGCAGGGACTGTGTTTGATGCGGGGACTGTGTTTTGACGCTGGGACTGTATTTTGACACGGGGACTGTGTTTTGACGTGGGGACTAAGTTTGGTGCTTGGTCTGTGATTGATGCAGGGACTGTGTTTGGTACTGGGACTGTGTTTAGACACGGAGACTGTTTTTGGTACTGGGACTGTGTTTAATCTGGGGACTGTATTTCGTACTGGGACTGTGTTTAGACACGGAGATTGGTTTTGGTACTGGGACTGTGTTTAATTTGGGGACTGTGTTTGGTACTGGGACTGTGTTTTGATCCTGGAACTGTGTTTGTTACTGGGACTGTGTTTTGACCCTGGAACTGTGTTTGGTACTGGGACTGTGTTTTGACTCTGGGACTGTGTTTGGTACTGGAACTGTGTTTTGACCCTGGGACTGTGTTTGGTACTGGGACTGTGTTTTGACCCTGGGACTGTGTTTTGACCTGGGGACTGTGTTTGGTATTGGACTGCATTTGGTACTGGGACTGTGTTTGGCACTGGGACTGTTTTTGCTACTGGGACTGTGTTTAATCTGGGGACTGTGTTTGGTACTGGGACTG
>NW_025974794.1:5285-8289 GCF_021869965.1 Rhincodon typus
GACTGTGTTTGGTACTGGGACTGTGTTTTGACCCTGGGACTGTGTTTCGTACTGGGACTGTGTTTAATCTGGGGACTGTGTTTGGTACTGGTATTGACCCTGGGACTGTGTTTGGTACTGGGACTGTGTTTTGACCCTGGGACTGTGTTTGGTATTGGGACTGTGTTTTGACACTGGGACTGTGTTTGGTACTGGGACTGTGTTTTGATGTGTGGAAGCTAACATTATCTGTTCCTCTCAGGACACCAGTTATTGCTGGAGGTCTCTTTGTGATCAACAAGGCCTGGTTTAACCAGCTCGGGAAGTATGACACTGCGATGGACATCTGGGGCGGGGAGAACTTTGGTAAGATCTGGGTGGGGAGATACTGCAGACCCTGTGGACAGGTACACATTATGTTCTGAATTATTATCGTATTGTATTAGCCCCAGGACAATTGGAGGCCTAATCTAACACAATGGTGGTCACAGTTGATCTACATGGGATTGACTAACCAGATCCATGTTCTTTCCTGTTCTTTTAATCAACTGCAGGATATGGATATAACTAGATTTTGTTCTGCTCCCCTCTCTACTAATCCCGTTTAACCCCAGAAGTTGAAATGGAGTTTAAACGCTGGCTGTGCTGTAGAAGGTTTTAATACATCTTCCATGGAAGAGTTGGTTCGATATGTCTAGAGACGAGCAAGTTGTTGAATCAGAATCCGGTGTGGTCTATTCAGAGCAGCACCAAGCCCAGTACCCTGTCCATAAGGCCATCAGAAATAGGACCGGCCCCCCTCGAGCCAACTCCACCCCCATGGCTGATCCAATACTCCTCACATCCTCTTTCCTGCCCTTTCCCCTGTAACCCTTGATTCCCCGACCGATCCAGACTCTATCTATCTCAGATGTGAATATCCACAAGGGCTCTGTCCCCACAGCTCTCTGTGGCAAGGAGTTCCAAAGACTCTTAACCCTCTGAGGGAAAAAATTCCTCCTCATCTCAGTCTTAAATTGGTACCCCTTTGCTCTGTGACTGTGCCCTCTGGTCCCAGACTCTCCCATGGAGGGGAAACATCCTCTCAGCATTGACCCTGTCAGGACCCTTAAGAATCCGATATGTATCATTGAGATCACCTCTCATTCTTCTAAACTCCAGTGAGTAGAGTCCCGAGCTGTTTAGCTTTTGTACTGCAGGGTAAGACTGAATAGACCAGAGGGTTTGGTCACCTTCCTGTGACTGGAGCTATATCTGTCCCCAGTGGGGAGGGGGGAGGGACTAGGCATTGGGTATGGGGCAGGAGTGGGGTAGGATCAGGTCAGCAGGTTTAGGGCAAGGTGAGGGGGGGGAACAGGGTAAGGTGAGCAGCAGGGTACTGGGACAGGGTAATTTGGGTGGGAGTGGGGGCATTGCAGGGCAGTGTGGGCAGGAATAAATGAAATACATGAATAAAAAGATGGACATGGAGGAGACACTTTCTGTTGTGGTGGAGACCAGAACTGGGCTCTTACAGACAAAGATAGTCAGTGCTCAATGCAACTGGAACTTCAGAGGCGAGTCCTTCAGTGGAAAGTGGACCTCACTAGTGCAGGGAGTGGCAGAGGTAAACGGTACAGAGCTAGCTGTGGGAGTGACAGGGCTGACTGGTCTTGGATTCTGCTCCAATGTTCACTCCTACTGAATCTCGGCATTTGTCCTTACCCCGAGGCTCGGCCCCTCTACCTCAGGAACTTCCTGACCCTCTGAGGCAGTCTCTCAGTGTTTACCCTGTCAAAACCCTTTCAGAATCTAATACATTTCACCGAGATCACCTCTCATTCTCCGGGGAATCCAATCGAGTCGTATTTTCTCCATCCTCAGGCAGTTAGGCAGGGGATAGAATCATTTGGAGCAGATTGACCCAGTCAGGCCGAGTGGTCTGTTTCTGTCACGCTGTGTACCTCTTGCAGAGATGTCCTTCCGTGTGTGGATGTGTGGTGGGACCCTGGAGATCATCCCATGCAGTCGGGTGGGCCATGTTTTCCGCAAGAAACATCCTTACGTTTTTCCGGATGGTAATGCTAACACTTACATCAGGTACGTTCCTGACCCTGATGGAGGGGGGAAAGCTGGGTGGGGGATATGTTTTTTATGATGGCCTCTCCGGGAAAACAGAGACACTGTCTTCAAGGGACAGTACACCTTTTACAAATGCGTTATCTGAATGAGAAGTCAAGCCAGTCCCAAATCTTTATTTCTGCTTGCAACTTGCGTTTGTGAATAAGGGCGATGAGGGTTTGCTAAACAGCCCTGTAAGGATGTAGAGACTTTGTGGGAATAAGCTGGAAATCTAATTTAGAATGACGTAGATACTGGAAATGCTGTTCCAGTTAAGCAACATCCTTATTGATACAACCCTCCAAAGTTGGCACAGATGCACAAAGGGATTGTGAAGCATGCTCAAAGACAATATAGTCGAAGTGAGTTGCAGCAAATGGAGCTCACCCATAGTACCGGTGGCCGTTTCCGTGTTATAAACAAAAGTAACCATCCTGAAGTGATTCCGTAATTTCCTTGTGGCCGGATGGAGATCTGGGCTGTGAGGCCCACCACAGTCAAATAGGCTGCTAGCAGCGGTGGAGTTCTCTGAAGAATCACAGCTTGGTTGTGTGCAGCAGAAACTGTTACCTTTAAAGAAACCAAAGGGACATCCTGGTCACCTTGTTCTGAAAGGCATTCCCTGGGTAAGGACAGAGCCTGATGAAATTAAAACTACCCGTGACGTTCCACAGGCCGGATTCTTACCCGAGGTTGGGATGGGGCTCACAGACAGGGAACTTGTGAAGGTTTTAAAGCAGCCATTTGGAGTTGGTCTTGCCTGACGACGGCTTTGAGATCCAAAGGAAGCAGCTTTCCATCTCCCTCACACACAGCCTTTTAACCCAATGGTGGGGTATATACCCTCTTCACCCCCTGCCCCCCCCCCTACCATATTCTCCTCAAATCGACTCCCTGTCCCTCTTCTTCTCCCCGCGCCTCCATC
>NW_025974795.1:0-8289 GCF_021869965.1 Rhincodon typus
TTTTTGCTCCTGATTTACAGCATCCGCAGTTCTTTCGGTTTTTATTAAGAATCAAAGCTGTATCTGTATACATGTATGAGATAATTTGGAAAGATTTTAACAAAAACAGCAAAAGAAAGAGTCAAGTCTCTTTTTCCAACAATATCCTTTACAGATACTCAATCCCCTCTGAAGTATCACTCCCAACTTCACTTTAAATTTTTTTATTCAGTTGACAAGGTTGCAAACATTCCTTTTTCGAAAATTTCTGCACTTTCAGCAGATGGGATTCACTGCATTACTGTCTCTCATGAGGTACATAGACACATGTAAACTCACTGAATTTTCTCACTAAAATCCCCACTTTTCTAAAACTTTAGGACTGCTAAACAATACATTTGCTGCTATGAACCTTTTCATCTGAACTGAACCTGCTTCTGGTCCCCTCTTTCTCTTTCCATGGATTGTAAAAGCTCGACTTACGGAACACTGTAGCCACTATCACCCAAGGTAACTTCTCTCGTCAGTCAGCTTAAGTCACATGACTTATTGGAACTGCTTCTTTGACCCATTGTTAAAAGAAAAATCCCATTTACTTCTACCTTAGAACCCAAGCTCCCAAACATTAGTAATGTTCATCACAATTTCTGCCTATCTTGATTCTCTCAGAGGCTCATTTTTTCTAAATAATTTTTTACCTCTGCCATCCTTTCTCTTTTCAATTCTTAACAAGCAGAAAATGCATAAAAGATTTTTGCCAACAACATCCTGCAGAATGGGTCCTGTACAGAGAATCACAATTGCAGACAAAACTGACAATGTAGAGGACTCCACCCAGGTGCAACATAACCTTGGACACCCCAGCGGTATGGCATCCTCTCAGCCCAGCGTGATAGTCTCTTGGCAGCCCATGGTGATCTTTCGGCCTGGCATGACCTCAGTGTGGACTTCTGGCCTCAAAATGATTCAAGGCCTGGCACAGACTGGACACAAGCTGCTGGTGTCGATTGAGTCAGGAAGGCTGTTGTTCTGAACTTTCTATCTCTCTATTTTTTAAAAAAATTATTCCAATGATTTGTAATGATGGACTTTTTATTTCTTAATTTTTCTAAGTTTCTAAAGTTTTTACCTAAGAACTTATATTGAAGAATCTACACCTAGATACCTTACGCCTAAGATGACACTGTAAGAGGAGACTTGTAAACTTTTCACTCATTTGAGTACACGTGACAACAAACTAATTCAATTACGTTCAGCTTAAATGACTCATGAGTTAATGATTTCACATGAAGTGAGTGTTGAGATACCAGAAACAAACTCTGAGGGTTAGAAGTACTGAGGAGAAAGAAACAAACTAATCCCAAATGAAACAAAGTCAATATTGTCTGCCTCACAGCAAATAACATGGATTCAACCTTTAGAAAAGCAAACTTTCCCATTCTCATAGAACAAAAGGAAGCACAATATTAAATTCCTTCAGATGTTTTCATTCCAAAGAACAAAAAAAAACTAAAACAAAAATAAAGATGCAGTGATTTAAAGATTTTATTTTAAATCCTAATCTTTGCTCAATGGAAAGTAATCATTCAAATGCTTTTTATCCCCCTTTTATTCAATCATAGGATGACAGCGTTGCTGGCTGGGTCAGCCTTAATCGTCCATCCCTAATTTCCCTGGAGGAGATGGTGGTGAGCTGCCTTCTTCAACTGCTGCAGTTGGTGGGCACAGTGCTGTTGGGAGTGGGAATTCCGGCTGCATACCCCATGGAAAGACGTTCAAGCATTCCTACAGCCTCACTGCACACCGAGAATTTACACTGGAGAGAGGCCGTTACATTGCATTTACAGGGAAAAAACATTCAGCAGTTCAACCAAACTCACTAAACACCAGAAAATTCACACTGGAGATTGACTGCATGTGAGGAACGAGGATTGCTTAATCGCTTGATTTTGATCCCAGGAACAGTGATATATTTCCAAGTCAGGATTGTGTATGGCTTTAAGGGGAACTTGCAGATGGTAGTATTCCCATGCATCTGCTGCCCTTGTCCTTCCAGTTAGTATAGCCTGCAGGTTTGGAGTGTGCTGTTGGAGGAGACTTTGTGAGTTATTGTAGTTTATCTTGGAAATGGTGCACACTGCTGTGATTATGTGTCAGTGATAGGTGCAAATGAATGTTGAAGGTGATGGGTGGGGTGGCAATCAAGTGGCTTGCTTTGCCCTGGATGTTGTCAATCTTCCTAAGGGTTGTTGGAATTGTACCCAGCGAGCCAAGTGGAGAGAATTTAACACTCCTAACATGTGCCTTATATACGATGAATAGGCATTGGGGAAACACCAGGTGAGTTACTGCAAAATTACTAGCTACTGACCTGCTCCTGCAGCCACTGTATTTATATGGTTAGTCCAATTCAATTTCTGGTACCCCCAGGATATTAGTAATGGAGGTTTCAGTGATGGCAGTGCTACTGAATGTCTAGCTGTGATGGTTAGATTCTCTCTTGATAGACATGCAGTAGGTCTGTAGCTATATGCAGGTCAAAACAGCAGATTTCCACCTCTAATGGGCATTAGTGAACCACATGGGTTTTGATGACAAATGACAAGTGATTACATGGTCACCATTTCATTCTATTTCAACATATTTTGATAATCTATGCAGTTTCAGTGAGAATTGTGATGGTCAGCTCCATGTAGTGGCTCTCAAAGGGGAACAGAGTGCCTCTCAGAACAGGGGGGCCTGGAAGTATATGTGTACAGGTCTTTCAAAATGGTGGAGAGAGCATTTAATAAAGCATACCGAGTTAGCAGCTTTATTAATAGGGGACCAAGTACAAGGAGGTGACATTGAAACAAAAAACAGAAATTGCTGGAAAAGTTCAGCAGGTCTGGCAGCATCTGTGGAGAGAGAAATCAGAGTTAATGTTTAGGATCTGCTGACCCTTCCTTAGAAGGTGATGTTGAACTTGTATAAGACACTTATTAAACCTCAGCTGGAGTATTGTGTACAGTTGTAGGCTCTACATTATAGGAAGGGTGTGAATGCAGCACAGATGAGATTTACAAGGATTGTTCCAAGAATAAGAAACTTCAATTATGAGGATAGAGTGACGTATCTGAGGTTGCTGTTCTTGGAGAGAAGACGACTAAGAATTCTGACAGAGGTTTTCAAAACCATAAGCGGCTGGTTGGAGTAGACAGGGAGAAACAATCCCCGCTTGTAAAGGAGCACAAATGAGAGGGCACAGATTCAAAGTGATTTTTAAAAGAAGCAAGGGTAATTGGAGGAAAAAAAACTTCGTCACACAGCGAGTAGTTAGGGTATGAAATGCACAATTTATTTATTTGAA
Organism: Rhincodon typus; assembly: GCF_021869965.1. Taxonomy (NCBI): domain Eukaryota; kingdom Metazoa; phylum Chordata; class Chondrichthyes; order Orectolobiformes; family Rhincodontidae; genus Rhincodon; species Rhincodon typus. Next base: position 3,329 of record NW_025974795.1, read on the forward strand.
TTTGGCCAGCTACCATATGGTGATTTGAACCCCTGCTCCTGGAGCACCAACCTGCACCACTAACTCATTGACATTTCCATTAGGCCACCATCTGACTCACATTCAGAATTACAACCTGTGATATGTTTTAAAATGATCCACTCCACTCAGCTTAGCTGCAAGTCATCCTTTTTGCTAGAAAAAGAAATTTCTCAGTTTATCATTACAGCTGGGAAGTTCTAGAAATTATCTACTGCCTGGAAGGGGTCTGTTGTATTATGCCTCACAAACAGTATGTTAGTATTCTTTTAAGAGACCTGTTTAAGGTATCATGAATGTATCATGGTTTGTGACTTAAGGTAGAATCATCTCATACTCCATCTTGCTTTGGATCACTTGAAGCATACGTACTTCTACAAACATTCTTCTATGTTCCAATCTAATAATGTAACGATTGCCAAGATACTTACATTCCTGCAAATTTAATGTTTGCATAAAATATCTAACTGATAAATGCCTATGACATTCTTCAATGCTACATTATCCAGATCTAGTTTCTTGTGTTACATTGGATAACTGAAGTCAAACATTCTGTTGGAAGCAAGCTCACACTAGAGTCCTTTGCAGCCATAACTTTGTATTCTTCACTCTGTTCAAAGCACCTTATGATCTGTGTCTTTCTATGTTATGATCTGCCTGAACTGCATGCAAAACAAAACTTTTCACTGACATTAGGTACACATGACAGTAACAAATCAAATCAAATCAAATTCATGTCCCTACTAAACCTGTTAAATATCAGAAATTATATCAATATAGATGTCATATTGCTGTCTTAAGTTAAGAAAAAAGATTCCCCATTGAGCACACATTGAGAATGAGGAGCTCTTTTTTGATTGATTGATTGGTTGATTGATTGACTGATTGATTGATTTATTGTCACATGTACCAAAATACAGTGAAAAGCTTTGTTTAGAAGCGATACAGGCAGACCACAGCAAGCAAAGGATGTACAGATCAAAAAGACCTAGAGGCACACAGGTTACGTTGCAGGTCACATTATTTGAGGCTACAGTCCACTCAAAAGTCTGATAACAGCTAGAAAGAAGCTGTTCCTGAACCTGTTTGTGCATGCGTTCAGGCTTCTGTATCTTCTGCCTGATGGAAGAGGTTACAGGAGGTCATTACCGGGGCACAATGGGTCTTTGGTGATGTTGGCAGCAGTTCTGCGGCAGCGAGCCATGTAAATGGAGTCCATGGATGGAAGGTTGGCTTCCGTGATGGTCTGGGCTGTGCACACCACCTTCTGTAGTTTCTTACAATCCTGGGCAGAGCAGTTGCCATACCAGGCTGTTATGTGCCCAGACAGCATACTTTCAGTGGTGTATCTGCAGATGTTGATGAGGGTCCTTATGGACATGCCAAATTTCCTGAGCCACCTGAGGAAGAAGAAGCATTGCTGTGCCTTCCTGACTGTCGCATTTATGTGGCAAGTCCAGGGCAGGTCATCGGCTCTTACAATAACAATCAAGAATACTGCAAAATCTAACCACAGTCTGCAAAACTTATGGTATAGATCTTTGAAGATTTATTATTTATGTGCTTTTGATTTTCAAAAATATATTGAACTTCTAGGAAATGTGAAAATGAGAGAAAAAAAATTACACAAGAAGTGACATTCCTCCAGTTAGGGTTGCATTAGTTGATGGGCATTTCTCACTCCGTTATTTAATGTAGGATGATTCCAAAGCAATATTGAATTTCACACACATGGTATATGGAGGTACACCTTACAGAAGGTACACCTAACAAAAGAGAAAGTTAAGGGGGTATTTAGTACAGGTGTTCAAAATCATTAAGGATTTTGAAGGACTGAATGTAGAGAAATTGTTTAAAATGGTACGTTAGCCAATAACCAGAGGAAACTGATTTAAAGTAATTTGGTGAAAGGTCCAGAGGTGAGATAAGAAGAATACTTTTATGCAGCTAGTTGCCTTGAGGTGGAATGTATGCCGAAATGTGTGATGAAAGCAAATACAATCGTAACTTTCAAAGGGAAATTGAAAGGGAAACTTTGCAGGGCTGTAGGGAATGAGCAGGGAAATGGAACGCTCTTCCATAGAACTGGCACAGGCATGAGAGACAAAATTGCCTCCTTCCGAATTGTGCCATTCTCTGATTATATGCATTTCTGTCCTTAAGTTTGGTCTGTGATTTTATAAGATAGTATGTGCTTCTGGAGGCTAATGATTTACCAGTTTAAATATTTTTCCACCAGTGCATTGTCCTGTTCAAATCACTTTTTATTCTGACTCCCATTTCAGTTCCAGGCTTTTGCTTGACATAAGGGGTTGGTTACAAAGAGAAGGGAATTTTGACAAAAGAATTGATTCACTGTTGTTAAATTTGACCTAATGTACAATTATGGTGAAAATGTTACTTTGTGAAAGTGCTTCAGTTAGTGGGTTAGGTCATCAAAATGTTTCCACTAGGTTTTAATGAACTAAGTCTGTAACAAAGAGTTATAAAGAATTACAATGAATCCACAACACTAAAACAGACCACTCTGCAGTCTATGCAGTGCTCATGTTCCACAGCAACCTCAACCCATTCAGAGACAAAAATAGAAATTGCTAGAAAAGGTCAGCAGGTCTGGCAGCATCTGTGGAGAGAAATCAGTCTTAACATTTCGGGTCAAGTGACCCTTCCTCAGAACCCTTCCTCAATTCATTCAGGCTTCCTTTCCCACACTGGCCCATGTCCTTCTATTCATTTTGCTTTCCTGTCTGACTCAAATACTCTTTAACATCAAAGCTTACCTGCTCTAAACACTTCACACAGCAATAAGTGTCACATTCCTACAGCTGTACATGTAAAGAAATGCTTCCAAAATTCTTTATTTGCTCTGTTAGAAACCATCTTTATTCCTGGGACAGTGCAGTCACAATGACCTCAACTTCTACAGGGCATTCTCTACACGGAACACTCAGCAAATTACTGCAGATGCTGGAAATCTGAAATAAAAGCAGAAAGGATTGGAGAAGCTCAGCAAGTCTGGCAGCATCTGTGGAGAGAGAAACAGAGTTAACATCTCCAGTCAGGTTTCTTCAAAACCGGGGAGAAGTAGTTCCAAAGAACAGCCATGCCAAACTTGAAACATTAATTCATTTCTCTCACCATGGATACAGCCAGACCTGCTGAGTTTCTCCAGCACTTTCTGTTTCTATTTAGATTCCCTGGGTGGTCCTGGATGGTGGCTGTGGTGATTGTCGGTCAGATCCAATACAGTCCCACCAGTTGGTGACAGGAGAGGCAGAGAACAAGGAGTAAGTAAAACTTTCCTGTCACCAGTGTTCCCTCGCAATTGGAGATCATTTTCTGGTCGGAGCACAAGGGGCCAAAGCCAAAGTAACGGGCAGGGCCAGCTCATAACTGTTCAGATCAAGCAATGAACTCTCAAAATGCTCCCATCTCTCTGTTTTATTAAAGTAACTCTTTGCTTTGCTTGGTGCCAGGGGAATAAAGACTCAACCAGAAACTAAATGCATTTAGTAGGCTTTTTCCTGTGTTTTATGTTTACGCGCCTTGCCCACATGTGCAAACAGTTTCTCCTCATTCATCCTATTGAGCCCTTGCATAAATATTAAAGAACTCCACCAGGTTCCTCTTAGCCCTTTCTTTGTTGAAAAAGTTTAAATGAAATTCCCCAGTCTGCTCTACCATTCCTATTAAATGCAATCTCACAATTTATAGAGTTGAATAGGAAACACTTGCCTGTGTGTTGACTAGATATCCTAAATTAACCCAGTTGACAGATAACTATAATGCATCCAACCATTTTACACTGTTATACAAGTCTGCTGTTAGAGATGGGAAAAAAATCTTACTATGAAATGTTAAGATAATTCAGTTCCACCTATTTAACATAAAATACACAACATAGAAGGTAACTATTTGACATAACTGGCCTACAACAGTGTTCACTTCACATACCAACTTCTTCCTCCTTTTTTAAATTTAACCTAACAATCCTTCGTATTGGTTTTAAATCTTTTATAACATAGCAATGAGAGAAATATCAATCAGTAATTTCAGCTTGTAATTGTTTTTGCTTATCAATTTAAAAAAAGATTGACCACTTGCTTCTGCTGCTTTTCTCAATTCTTATGTAGTTTTAGCACTTAAAGCCTCAGTTACTGTGATATACATCATCATACCTGCTGATTTCAGAAGTTCAACTGTTGAAAGCTAAGCACAAATGTCACAATCATATAAATTGCTCAAATAATTCACAAAGAAATGGAGAACAGTCTCCTCCAACGTAATTTACAAAGCAACATTGATAGCTTAATCCCCACACAGATAAGGACATTTTCACAGTAATATGCAATATGACTATTTGATCGAGGCTAAATGCCACACAGTGATACATTAATCCATAATGTGCTTATATTACCAATGCCTCCAGATGCACTTGCACTTCAACAAGGTGCAATCGTGACTGTTAAGAGGTATTTCAGAAGCATTCCCTGCTCTATCCATTACCAACCCCTATGTAAGACTTGATATGTTAAAATCGGTCTATCCTGAACTGTAACCTTTCTCTCCCCTACAGGTTCAATTTCCCCTGCATTTTATCAGATCCGGTTAACATTTTGCCCACTTTAATGATAATTAACTTAATGATACAAAAGAGGACTAGACAGTCTCGAGTACATTAGGTACAGCTATAAAGCTCATGTCCAGTGAAGAAGAGATTCCCCATAATTACTGAACCAAATTTATTTGAATGTCTCTATGAAAATGAAGAGGATCATTCATCTGAAATGATGATTTCCTCTCGTATGCAAACATTTCTAATTAAAATTAACAGTAACAGAATTCTGGTAAAGTATCTTTATCTGAAATAAAAGCTTTGATTAAATAGCACATTGGCGAAGAGCTGGATGAAAACAGCAGGCCAAGCAGCATCAGAGGAGCAG
>NW_025974796.1:0-8288 GCF_021869965.1 Rhincodon typus
CCTATGATGCTGCTTGGCCTGCTGTGTTCATCCAGCCCTGCACCTTGTTGTCTTAGAAACAAATCTGATTGCCACTCATCCTAACTGGAGTCACTGTCAGTGAGGTGTTCATTCATACAACCACAGCTCAGTAAGCAGTCACTTCTCTTACGAACCTACACATGGCCTTCTGGAATATTCTTGATATCTCTTCAGTCCAGCCCTGAAAAAGACCCTGAGGGAGGGGTAAATGCTGAAGACACTGGTGATGTAGACAGCCATTAGTAATGTCAATCCAGCAGGAAACAAGCCTTCTCCCAGCAAGGTGGAGACGTTTGCCACCACTGAACATCACAAGTGTTGCCACACGTGAGTTGTCAGTTTCCGCTGCTTCCATCTCAGTTGTCCAATCGAACATTATGCTGCTTCTTTTAATTCCCTCAGGCAGCTGTTCCATTTCAAACAGCCAAAGTGCGAGCCACCTTGATGGAATTCAGAAGATCTCCAATGTGTAGAAACTGACGGATGTAAGATTAAATTTAAAAGTGGGTTGAAATATCAGTTGAGTGACTAGCAGGCACCAATAACCAGTTCTGAGGAAGGGTCACCAGACCCAAAATGTTAACTCTGATTTTTTCTTCGCAGATGCTGAGCATCCAGCAACTTCTGATATTGTACCAAATAGCCAAGCTGCCTGTTTTGGAGACGTTTATTCTCAGTGTACCCCAGTGAAGTGCAGATGTTGGTGGATAGAGCTAACTTCCCAAAGTGTTCACAATTTTCCCAGTTACCACCGCCCCTCCCCAAGTATTCCCAAATCCACTCACTCCTCAGGGTTAGGTTCCCCCCTTCACTGACTCAGTTTACACATTTGGAAGTGATTACTGTGGTGGAGTAACAAAGTGCAGCCAGGAAGAGTGGAACACTGCCCGAGAAGAATCAGTGTTTGTGATCGAGGAGGGCAGGGGGAAAGAGAATACTGAATAGCAACCATTCAATCATAAAGAAAATGACACAGTAAATATTCCATATTGCACTCATGCTGCAGAGCTTCAGTACACCAAAGAAATGGAGAAAGAGGATTGAGCTGCTGTTATGCAGACCATCCAATTTTCTATTATTTTTAATGGAAGGAAATTGCATGATCTGCAAACCTGCTACATTTCATTTGTGATTATGCATTATTTAACTATAATTTTATGCTTAAGAACACATTCAGCCCCATTTACACATTATTACCACTTGACACATTCATATTCAGTATTTTAGAATCTGCCACCTTTTCCTTAGCTGACATGCTAAGGAAACATTGCTGCTTTCTGTCATTTCACAATTTCTTTAAATATGATGGGTCATAATCTTTGTCAGATATTCAGATTGGCAGTTTGAGCAAGCAAATTGCCTCCATTGGATTGGGTTATGCTAAATGGGGAAGCTGTTCTGCTCATTACACCTGGATGCAGGGTAAATTGTGTCACCATGGAAAGTTAAATACAATTTTTAAAAAATGTTCAGCTGAGAGGAAAATGAAACTCCTACAGGTTCTACATTGTTCTCGCTAACCACTGCCAGATTTGGCTGGTTTCTCTCCACTCTATTCTTCCCAATTTACCTGACAACCTCTGTCAGCAGGGTCAAATTTGGATTCTTCACAAGACCATGGTTATGTAGCTAAAGCCCGAAGAACAATTTATTGTGACCCTTGTGCTCCCCTGTCTTCAAGCGCAGGGATCATTCCCTGTGGGAAGTCACTTCCAACATGATCTAACTAATTTCTAAACTGCAGTTTGGTTAGTGATAATATTTATGAGGCCAAAGTAAGCTCACTTAGAATTATACATTCTGATGACATTTGCTGAAGAATTCATTGATTTTTTTAACATACCGTTTATGTAACATGTTACATTTTGGTGAGCAGCAGCTCAGCAAAAAGAACAGGTAAGCTCAGGTAAAGTCCTTTCAACTTTCCACTTTAGTCTTACAGTATTTGAGATGGTAGTTAGGGCAGTGGAATGCTCCTCCTGCAGGATATGGGAGCTCAGGGAGACTTCCATCATCTTTGATGACTACACCTGTGGGAAGTGCACTCAGCTGCAGCTCCTAGGAGACCGTGTTGGGGAGCTGGAGCTGGACCAGGATGCACTCAGGTAAGAGTTTTAGTGAGGTGGTCACACATCAGGTGCAGGCAGAGAGTAGCTGGGAGACCACCAGAAATGGCAAAGGGAGTAGGCAGAGAGTGCAGGAATCCCCTGTGGCCGTTCCCCTTGAAAACAAGTATACTGTTTTGGATACTGTTGTGGGGGATGATCATTCAGGGGAAAGCCGCAGTAGCCAGGTCAATGGCACTATGACTGGCTCTGGGGCACAGCGGGAAAGGGTAAAGGTAAACAGGACCTTAGTGATGGGAGACTCGATAGTCAGGGGGACAGACAGGAGATTCTGTGGCTACAGACGGGAATTCAGGATGGTGTGTTGCTTCCCAGGTGCCAGGGTCCAGGATGTCTCAGAGCGGCTATAGAAAGTTCTCAAGGGGGAGGGTGAACAGCCAGAAGTCATTATGCATGTTGGCACAAATGACATAGATTTAAGTAGGGATAAGGTCCTGCGGAGTGATTATAGAGAGCTAGGAAAAATGTTAAAAACCAGGACCTCAACGGTGGTAATCTCCAGATTATTTCTAGTGCCACGTGTTGGTGAGGGTAAGAATAGGAGGGTATGGCAGATGAATGTGCAGCTAAAGAATTGGTGCAGGGGCCAGGGATTCAGATTCCTGGATCATTGGGATCTTTTCTGAGGGAGAGGTGACCCAGAAGAGGGATGGGTTTCACCTGAACTGGAGGGGGACAAATATCCTGACAGACAGATTTGCTAGTGCTGCAAGGGAGAGTTTAAACTAGATTGGCAGGGGTGTGGGATCCTCAACAGCAGAGAGGCAAGTGTGAGACTAGAAGGAGATACAGTAATCAGAAATAACAAGTTGAAGAGACAGGACAGGCTGGAACAGGATGCTGTTGGAACAGATGTTGACAGACCTGCTGACCTTTTCCAGCAACTTTGTTTTTGTTCCTGATTTACAGCATCCGCAGTTCTTTCTTTTTTTACTTAGTAGGGAACGAGGAATGCCTGTTGGATTAAATTGTATCTAGTTCAATGCAAGAGGGCTGACAGGTAAGGCTGATGAACTCAGGGCGTGGATAGGTATGTGGGACTGGGATGTTATAACCATTACAGAAACTTTGCTAAGGGAGGGACAGGACTGGCAGCTTAATGCGCCAGGGGACAGGTGCTTTAGTTGGGTCAGAGATGGAAGAAAGAGGGGAAGGGGAGTTGCATGTTTGATTAAGGGGAGTATCACAGAAGTAGTCAGAGATGAAATAACTGAGGGACCATCCAGCGAGGCTTTGTGGGTGGAGCTAAGAAATAAGAAGGGGAAGGTGACATTATTGGGGCCCCCAAATAGTCGATGAGAATTAGAGGAACAAATATGCTGGGAGATTGTGGAGATTTGCAGGAGAAATAGGGTTGTCACAGTGGGGAATTTTAATTTTCCTAACATAGGCTGAGACTGCCATAGAGTTAAAGGCTTAGATGGGGTGGAATTTATTAAATGTGTTCAGGAAAGTTTACCAAAAAAAGAGTGGTGGCACAGTGGCTCAGTGGTTAGCGCTGCTACCTCACAGCTCCAGGGAGCCACGTTTGATTCCACCTCAGGTGACTGTCTGTGTGGAGTTTGCACATTCTTCCTGCGCCTGTGTGGGTTTCTTCCCACAATCCAACGAAGACATGGAAAAACATGCAGGCTAGCCTGGACTAAATAAGGCAGCATCACTTTTGTTTTTATTTCTTCTCCTCTTTGCATTTATCTCGTCCTCATGTCGATATGTTGACACAGCAGTTAGCACTGCTGCCTCATAGTTCCAGGGACCGGGGTTCGATTCCACCCTCAGGCAACTGTCTGTGTGGAGTTTGCGCATTCTCCCCGTATCTGCGTGGGTTTCCTCCGGGTGCTCCGGTTTCCTCCCACAGTCCAAAGATGTGCAGGTTAGGTGGATTGGCCATGCTAAATTGCCCTTGGTGTCCAGGCATGTGTAAATTAGGTGCATTAGCCATGGGAAATGCAGCGTTATGGGGATGGGTCTGGGTGGGATGTTCTTTGGTGGAGTGTGTGGACTTGTTAGGCCAATTGTCCTGTTTCCACACTGCAGGGATTCTATGATTTTGGGATCTGTCATCATACATTCTCAAATGTTTCTTTGGGTGAAACATGTTGAGAAATTAATGGAGTATCTCAAAGTTGTCATAAGTAACTATAGAGATTGGAACATGGGCCAGGTGAATCTTATTGGCTATGAGATCCCTGATTGGGGTTGTTAACCTGGGCCAATCAGAAAGCTGTGGTTACAGGTACGGTCTAGCATGAGATTTACACCATCACCCCTGGGCCATACCCATATCTGCAGCCAGGGCTCCCTGATTGGCCCAGGTTAACAACCCCAATCAGGGATCTCATAGTCAATGGATTCACCTGGCCCATGTTCCAATCTCTACAGTTACTGTCCAATGTCCTGGGCTGTTTATAATGACAGGTTTATGGACAGAGCTTTCCAGGAGAAACAACCTGAATAAAGTGTGAAAAACAAGCTATTTAAGGAAGGAAGAATGAATAAATCACAATGCAAATGAACTCATTTAGCACCTGCTTGATACTACTGAGGTGGCCGATTAAAAGTGACAATTGCTTTTTATTAAAATTAAGTATTAAAATGCATACTAAACAAAGCTTTTCCTTCAGGCAGCAGTACAAAGAATATGTATTGTGTGAATTGAACTGAAAAGCTATATACTTTGTTTTAATTGTATTTGTTAAATTAACATATTTTATTCATAAGTAGAGAGCTCCCTCTCCTGTTTGACTGCATTTAAAAAAAGGGAAATTTAATGGAGGCCCATTTTTGGCAGGAATCTGAACGAATTGCCCAAGTATAACCCAACATTGGGCCTCAAGCTTATAACAGTTAAATACATAGGGAACCAAAAGTTATTACACGCCCACAGGCAATTTATTGATTGTGGGTCTGATGTTAATGTCACTGGACCTGGAATTCAGAGGCCCAGGCTAATGCTCTGGGGTTATGCATTTGAATTTCACCACAGAAGATGATGAAATTTGAATTCAGTTACTACATCTGAAATCAAAAACTAGCCATGAAACAGCATCAATTTTTGGTTCAAAAACGCCCTTAGTGAAGAAAATCTGCTGTCTTTACCTGGCCTGGCCGACATGTAACTCCAGGTTGGTTGATCCTTGAATATGGTTGACTTTTAAATGCTTTAACAAGCTACTCAGTGTTCTCAAACTACAATAAAATTTAATAAAAGGAATAAAACTTCATGGACAACCTGGGATTGACCATAAACCGGCGATAAACTGGCAAAAATTATATCGCTCAAATACTGGAAGTTTGCTGCATTATTGTGATGTAAGAGTAGTCAGTTGAGGGTACAAGCGAGAAAGCTCTGTGCTGACAAGTTTTATTTAGGGCAAAATTGTGAATTGATTCCAGCAGATAGGGGGTTTCAGATTTCTATTCATCCTGTAACAGAAAGTCCATCAAAATGTTTACAGACACAGAATCCAGTTCCATTCCATTGTGACATAGTTTTATATATATATATATCACATTTAATGTGGAAATAAGCAACACATTCGTCAACATTTCAGAGAAAAACATGCATTGATATTTCTTGTGTACACTCTTTTTTGCAACACATTCGTAGAAAAGGTTTGCAGCATGAGCAGTCATTATTTTTCAGATGCTGTATTTCCAACAATTTTTCAAGTTTGTGTTGGCCTTACCTCAGTGGTACTCGCTTACACAGATTCAGAAGTTACAAGACACTCTCCAGAACATAACACCCTAAACTGTCATTTCAGTCCAGTATTGCGGGAATTTATACTTTACATAAACTGTAAACCCAAATACTTTTAAATTTAATACAGTCAAACCTTGAATCCTTGATATACAAGGTTAAACTGAGGACCCTATGTACGGCACTGTTTGAGAAAGGGCAGCACAGTTCCTTGGATATCTTGACCTGCAATAAAAAAATCTTTAATCCGCACCAGTTCGATTATCTATTTGTTTAATTCGGTATTGTGCATGGTACCATGAAGGTAATTTTGAAGACAGTAGGAGTGAAATTTTGAAATATAAAACAGTCTATCAAATGGCTTTTACATAGGTTGCATTTTAACACAAAGTTACTCATCTAGTGTGAAAATTGGCTGCAACATTTCCCAGAAGTACAGTGACTGCATTTCAAAACTACATGGCTCAGCGGTGCTTTGGGATTGTGGGATATCCTGAGGAAACTGAATGTTGAAATGTGAAGCTAAGTTCTTCTTCCTGTACAATAACAAAAACTGAAAATGCTGAAAATACTCACCAAGTCAAACAGCTTCGATTGATAAAGAAAGAATTTGCATTTCAGACTGTTGTTCTTTCAGTTCATGTTTCCAGCCTTTCTATTCAGTTTCTTTTACCTACTGTATTCTGAGTTTTGATGAGTTAATTGTGAACCTTGAATGCTGCAACTTCTTTGAAAATGACAGATGTACAAAAAAAATCTTAATTTCCTTTTGTAACAATGGAGGTAAATATTTCCAGAATGTGAAGAACTCTAAGCTGAAACTGTCACTACAGTATCTCAGCAATCAGGCAACAATGTCAGCCCAAAACGGTAACTTGCTTCTGCACAAGCAACATAGAACATTACAGCGCAGTACAGGCCCTTCGGCCCTCGATGTTGCGCCGACCTGTGAAACCAATCTGAAGCCCATCTAACCTACACTATTCCATTATCATCCATATGTTTATCCAATGACCATTTAAATTCCCTTAAAGTTGGCGAGTCTGCTACTGTTGCAGGCAGGGCATTCCACGCCCTTACTACTCTCTGAGTAAAGAGACTACCTCTGACATCTGTCCTATATCTATCACCCCTCAATTTAAAGCTATGTCCCCTCGTGCTAGCCATCACCATCCGAGGAAAAAGGCTCTCACTGTCCACCCTATCTAATCCTCTGATCATCTTGTATGTTTCTATTAAGTCACCTCTTAACCTTCTTCTCTCTAACGAAAACAGCCTCAAGTCCCTCAGCCTTTGTTCTTCAATTTATATTATTCCGATCCAATTACATTGTGGATTTACGTCGTTCAACATTTTGAAACTCCCAATGTAACAGTACAATGTTTCTACCTCTGAATGAGCTGTAAAACAATAAAACAGCCCCATCTATGGAAAAGAAAACATAATGCAAGCTATATTACCTTTATTCCTATTGAAGAGGTTCTCAATCTTATCTGCTTCAAAAATTACTCTCATCCATGTTATAAATGATTCCATTGATCTTCTATAACACAACTTTTTTTACTATAAAATTAATTATGCCATTAAGTAAATATTTATTATTGTTATTGTTATTGTTTTACAGAATGAAAAACCTGTTCAAGTCATAGAGTCATAGAGATGTACAACACAGAAACAGACCCTTTGGCCTAACTCAATCATGCTGACTAGATATCCTAAATTAATCTAGTCCAATTTGCCAGCATTTGGTCCATATCCCTCTAAACCCTTCCAATTCATGTAGCTATCTAGATGCCTTTCAAATGTTGTAATTGTACCAGCCTCCACCACCTCCTCTGGCAGCTCATTCCATACACACACCACCCTCTGCATGAAAAAGTTGTCCCTTGGGTCCCTTTTAAATATTTCCCCTCTCACCTTAAACCTATGTCCTCTAGTTTTGGACTCTCCTCGCCTGGAGAAAAGACTTTCACTATTCACCCTATCTATGCCCCTCATGATTTTATACACATCTATAAGGTCACCACTCCCAGCCTTCGACGCTCCAAGGAAAATAGCCCCAGCCTATTCAGCCTCTCCCTATAGCTCAAATTCTCCAAACCTGGCAACATCCTTGTAAATCTCTCCTGAACTCTTTCAAGTTTTGCAACATATAGCAGTGAAGCAGAATTGAATGCAGTATTCCAATATTTGCCTGATAATGTCCTGTACAGTCGCAACATGACTGCTCAATTCCTATACCCAATGCACTGACCAATAAAGGCAAGCATACCAAATGCATTCTTCACTATCCTGTCTACCTACAACTCCACTTTAAAAGAACTATGAGCCTGCACCCAAGGTCTCTTTGTTCAGCAACACGCCCCAGGACCTCACCATTAAGTGTATAAGCCCTGCCTTGACTTGTTCCCAGGGCAGAATTGACTCTTTTTCCCAGG
>NW_025974797.1:0-8287 GCF_021869965.1 Rhincodon typus
GCGCGAAACGTCAGCCTCTCTGCTCCTATGATGCTGCTTGCCCTGCTGTGTTCATCCAGCCCTGCACCGTAGCTAGGAAACTGGATTACAACGACCCTGAAGAAATTACACAACTCAGGAAACATCAACAAGACAGACCACCAAAAAGTAAAGCCAGAGAGATCCAACACACCCTGATTCTACGGACTCCCCAAGGTACACAAACAGGGGGTCCCCCTCAGACCCATTGTCTCACTGACGGCTACACCAACATATAGACTTGCCAAAGAACTACAACAGAAATTGAAATACTTAGTGGACAACACTATCCACTCCGTCCACTCATCCCCAGAATTCCTCCATCATCAAGGACACCGGAATAGAAGAGGACGAGATGATGATATCCTTCAACGTAACAGCACTATTTACATCCATAAACATCAACCTCGCCAAAGAAACAATTGCCACACTGCTTGATGAATCAAATAAGCAGACAACCCAGGATGCCAACAACATCAATAAAGACACCACCATGAAACTACTAGATTTGTGCCTCAACCCACTTCACCTTTAATGACAGCATATACAAACAAATCAACGGAACATGAATGGGATCCCCAATATCAGGATGGATTGCAGAAGCAGTAATGCGGAGGTTAGAACAGACAGCGCTCCCTAGTATACAACCCAAACTCTGGGTCCAATACATAGATGACACCTTTGTAATTATTAAATGTATTAAACTGGAGGAAACCCACCGACACATGAACAACATCCTTACTGGGATAAAATCCACAAAAGAAGAAGAGAACAAGAATCGACTACCCTTCCTGGACATAATGGTAGAATGCAAAAACAATGGGGAACTCCAGACTAGTGTATATCGAAAGACCACACATGCAATCCAAATACACAATTACACTAGCAGCCACCCCAACGCCCTCAAACGGAGCTGCATCAGGACACTATTTAAATGAGCCACAACACCTTGCAGCAACTCGGAACTGCGCAAAGCAGAACAGGAGCACCTATACGGAGCCTTCAAAAGAAATGGATACCCAAAAGTACAATCCACCGTTACCTCTGAGACAGACCACAACAGGAGGATACAACACGACCAGAATCACTTATCATCCTACCATACATCAAGGACATTTCAGGAATGACTACAAGACTAATCAGGCCGTTAGATATCAGAGTAGCCCACAAACCGACAACCACCCTACAACAACGACTGATGAACATAAAGCGTCCCATACCCAAAACCGGCAAAACTGGGTAATATACAAAATACCATGCAAGGACTGTGAGAAACACTAAATAGGCCAAACTGGAAGAAAACTGACTATACGGATACATGAACACCAACTAGCCACCAAGAGACACGACCAATTCTCACTTATCTCACTACATACGGACAACAAGGGACACGAGTTCGACTGGGACAACACATCAATAATTGCACAAGCCAAACAGAGATGCCAGGGAATTCCTGGAGGCTTGGTATTCCAACTGGAACTCCAACAGCAAACACATTGAATAAGACCATGTGTACAAACCACTGAGAAACAAAACCGAAAGTAATATCAACCGCCCCAGCAAACTAAAGCATATAAATAAGAAGCAGGACAGAACACTGACGCTTCACTGGAGGCACACTTACAATGTTGCCTAACAGGATGATGAAACGTTTGCAACCAAACCCACTGGCCAGTCTACAACCGCATCCACAACCCGAGCTACACATCTTCTCAAAAACTTTAAATAGAATATGTAGTCTAAAATAATGGTAACCATATATTGTCATCAGTTAGTTTTGAAAAAATCAAATATCAGTGATAGTTGCATCATTCTTGGCAATTGTTCCTCGTCTACACAACTATTAAGCTAGTCCAGTAACCCCAAAGCTTCTTGTTTGGTCTGTTAGAAAGAGTCATACAATGAGCTGTTGGCTCCTAACAAAGTTGACTGACCTTTTGTGAGATTTTGCAATTTGAAAGAATGTACCCATTGCTGTAAGTGACGTAGTAGTTATATCCGTTGCCTATGTACGTCTTGCCCTTCTAATATATTTTTCCAGTTCACCTCAGCCAACAAGTCAGTGTCCTTTATTCAAATTTAACACCCATATTTCAGACTGAACGACCTCATTTTCAAACAATCTGTCATGTTATGGTCATAAATCCCTAAAGGTTCTTTTACAAAATGATAATTAATTAGTCCTTTTTAATTACATAATATTATATCTAAAGTAACCTGTCCTCAAATCAGTTTCATAGGTCAGTTAAAAGTCCATCATATTCATGCGGGTCTGGAGACACATGTAAGTCAGACTAGACACTGGACATTAGTAAACCAGATGATATTTTATAATAATTGTTTCATCATCATTGTGAGATTTGCTGTGGCAGGATTTGAACTCAGATCTCCAGAGGATTATCAGTGTTTCTGGTTTACTACTCCTCTGACAGTGTCACATCCTCTTTCAATATTCTTATGAATTTGGTGACTGCAGCAGTTCCAGAAGACAGCTCACCACTACCTTTTCAAGGGCAACGAGGGACAGGCAAAACACTTGCATCCCATAAAAAAACAATCTGCCTGTGACAAATCCATGATAAAAGTGAAGTTGCCTGATATACCTTTTGGTGGGACCATTGCAGCAGTTTCAATGCAATTACTTGTTCACCTTCAGAATAAAGTGTTATATAACAGCCTAACTCATTTAAATTTAGTTTGTTTTACATCTTCATATATTTCTTCTTTTCCCTTGAGGAGTTATTGGAAGGTTTAGTAGACTTAATTATTAACCTGTTGAACCATACAATGGACAGTCCTTCTGTGACCATCAAGACCTGGAGTGGAGATTGAAGCCATAATTTCTAGTTCAGAGAGGGACACTTCTGACTGAAGTCCAGAACTTATTTTTAAATGTATTCAATGATGAAAATATGCTCTCATCCAATTTGCAATGTTACACTTTGGGCACTGGGTGGCATTGTGCCTTGAACAGCATATTGTTTCTGTGTACAAGCTATATCATTATTGCTCAGATCATTCTGTCTTTGGATCTTCTGAGACTGGAAATATTCTGGAAGATGTGTTTTGATACCCCCCCCCCCCCCCCCCCTCCTGGAGATCCGTCCACATTACTACTTCCTAACTGCCCATAAGTTCAAAATTCTAATTGAACCCTCTTAAAAAGTCCCCTGAGCTAGTGTCGGAGACTTCGTGGTTCTGATTTGCAAACCTTAATTGTTCACCAGGAAAAGTTTGAGGAATTGAAACCTGTTGTAACACTTGGCTAACTATGAAACTAACCCTCCAAACACACACTGACTTCCTGCCGAACCTGGAAGCCGAATTGACTCCTTACCAACACACAACCCCTGACCACCCCTAACCAGCTGAAACCCATCCCCAATTTGTAAACCACACACACCCGGCACCCTATCCCTCCAGGCACCCAAAAATCATAACCCCTGAAAGCTGACACTCTCCCAATAATCCATCCACCAGCCCCAATACTGTGATATCTGAAACCTTGGCACCACACCAAACCTCAAATCCATGAGATCCTTACTAGCCCTGGGCACCTGACCACCAATATACTCCCTAGATATCTGACTCCCTAGCCCCTCCCCATCCTATACCCCCAACACCAGGACCCTGAACCAGACCCTCCCTGACAAGATCACACATCCCCACTCGCCATCACATGATCTACCCTATCCTCTCACTGACTTATCTGCTCCCTCTATCTTTTACCCATCCCCCCCAGCAACCTATCCCCTCTCTCATGCAATTTTAATTCCTCATCTATCCTAGACCTTAATTCATCCACCTGCCACTCAACCTCCCTACCAACTTACTTTAAAAACATACTTTCTCTCAGTAACTTTTAAAAATGGTTTTGGGATCTTTAAACATTTTACCTACTGGAATACAGGAGCACTTGCTGTAAAAAGGTAGTTACTTGGATACTGACTCGGTGAGTTGCTAACTGTGTCTGCCAGAATGGATCCTGCCTTGGAAGCTGGATCTGAAAACTTGTGCCAAAGTAAGAAAGGTAACCTTTTGTCTGATTTGGTTTGGAAATAGGAATTTTGACCCAGATATGAATGTTTGGGCCAACAATTTTCACTGTGGCTTCTGATGCGGGTCCATTTTCCCAGCCATTCCCTTTCTCTACAAGTACTGTACATATTGTACATTATTGGAAATCTGAAATGAATTCAGAAATCACTGAAAACACTGAGCAGGTCTGACAGCATTTGGACAGTGTCACAGTTTAAACGTTTCAGGTCACTGAAAGATCACACCCATGACTATGGGTCTCTATTCAACAGAAGTTGAAGAAAATTTGAAATATTTTTAATTCACTGCTTGCAGAAATACATAGAATTTCAAAGGTACTGAAATTGACATATTAATCAAGCATGGATTCAAAGGTAATTTTTCTGTATTTGCAGTTTTATTAAATCATGACAGTGATTTCCTTTGCTGGTCAATGTTATTCATTCATAGGCATAGAAAATGATATGATTTAATGTTCAAATGTAATGAAAGAAGAAGCAGATAATACTTGGTAGAAAATGAATTTATTTCGTTAAATATATGTGTTTGACTGCAATTTTTTGCCTGATATTAGAAGTTAAATGTCCCCCTGCCCCGCCCCCACCCATGAGGTGGTACTGCTCAGTTAAGAATAGTAATTTTGAATGAAGATAAATTGTATGATGTGAACTGAAGAGTTAGGATTTACAAGAGATTAAAACCAAAACTCAGTGGGTAGAGCAGATAGGGAATAGCTCAATGGAATACTGAGGTTTAGGGAAAGCAGTATAGAATATGAAATGTTAAAAAAAAGGACACATAATGGTGAATCTATATAAAATCTTAATAGATTAACAGTTGGATTATTGAAGCAATAAAGCAAAATTCTTAATATGCTGCCTGATATGAGGAAATCAAAAATAAATAAGGATTTACAAAATGGTGACTGTTTTCATTAGAACAGTTCTGAGGAAGGGTCACTCGACCCGAAACGTTAACTCTGATTTCTCTCCAGAGAGCTACCGGATCCTGCTGTGTTTTACTAGCAATTTTTGTTTTTGTTTCTGATTTACTGCATCCGCAGTTCTTTCAGTTGAATTTAAGAGATAATTTGGTAAAGATGTTTGAATTTATAAAGGACGGTGCAGATAGGAATTAGACTAATTAGTCCATTAGAAGATATGGGATGAGGAAACAAATGTAAGATTAAACATAAGAAATTTAGAAAAGGGAACAGAAGTAACATTCTTACACAATGAGATGTGAGGCAGAAACAATGGAATGGATATTATCTACACCACCACCCCCCCCGCAACTTGGTGCATGTTCTCTGTGTGTAAAATAGGGTGGGTGACTAGCTCACCAGTTTCCTATCCACCCCACAGTTCACCCCCATCGTAGCGAGCATGGGCAGGTACCAAAATCAGCAGCACACCCACCACATGTAAATACATGAATAATGATAGATTGTGCTTGTTAAAAGTTGAGTTTACTTCAATATTCTCCTGCCTATGGCATAATATGGTGCTGTGAGCAAGTAGTGGGAGTGGACAGCCCATTCTCTTTACAATCTAAAAATTCCAGGAAGGAAGCTGATGTCTTTATCTTTGGAGGGTGCTGTTTGCCCATTAGGGGCAAGCCCTAAGATGACAGTATTCCCCTTCTCCCTCACCTGCGCATACTTCAAAAGTCACCATACAGTGGGCAAATGCTGCCTGTCCAATACCCAACTTATTTCACTCTGCCCTCTTTTGTGAGCCTGCCTGCAGTGCCGGTCGTGCACACTACCAAATTCCCTGGTACTCAAGATTCTCAGCTAACATCTAGATATGCCCTCACACACCTACCAAATGCTGCTAGCTTCATCTGTACACTTCACTGCTCCCGTTTTCATCCAGTTATTCATCTTTGGCTGCTATATCACACAAATGTCATTATGCAATCACTGACACTCTCCCCTCTCTCATTCAGGATCAATCACACAACTAGAGGGAGCAAAGCTTCTCAGGGGACAAGTAGGCTGACATCTACTCAGCAAAATAGAAGAGTTGGTTTCCTTCAATATAGGATCAGCTGCAAGAGCCTTGTGGCTTCTGACGTTACTTAAAAAAATTCAGGAAAGTGGCATGTTCATACCTTACATACCACTGCCGAGGATTCAATTTAAGATCCTGATTGGGCAGTGTAAAGGGGAAAGCTGAATGGCATCCACACCGAGATGTTGGATGCATTGGTTAGCCTTTCAGACTAGTGAAATATATGGAGTCAGGCTTCGTACTTGTCAGAGGGCAGACCTTGCCTTCTCCTCAGCTTCTGTTCCATGTTCTTGTTGTATTACAGACCCAGAGAACTGACACTGCTGCCCTTAATGTCATCCAGGCTTTTTATGCACAGTTCAATTGCTCATCTGGCTGCCTTTGTGGAGATATGGCAATGCTCCCTTGAAATTCAGCCACTCAAAGACACATCCACAGATAGTCCAGCTTTCGCAATAGACATTTTTCCAAAGATTTAACTAAGTTTTAAGATAACCACAGTACCTGGTCCTTGAAATAGCATTATTGCTACGCCTGTTTGAAGTTTAACTGTTGTGTTTTTTTTTCGCTTGAGAAAGTACTGGAGAAACTGTCGAAACATTTATTGACCAAATTTAAGATCCTGGCAGCAGTTACATCAGTTGGTTGGAATGTATGAAATCAGTCAGAGTCTTGGGATCATGCAGGACATTTGCCTGCAGGCACTCTTATCCTGGTAGAATGCTGCATAAGCATTGCAAGGAATGATTGGCATTTTGATTTACTGCATCCGCAGTTCTTTCAGTTGAATTTAAGAGATAATTTGGTAAAGATGTTTGAGTTTATAAAGGACGGTGCAGATAGGAATTAGACTAATTAGTCCATTAGAAGATATGGGATGAGGAAACAAATGTAAGATTAAACATAAGAAATTTAGAAAAGGGAACATCTTTAAACATCTTTACCAAATTATCTCTTAAATTCAACTAAAAGAACTGTGGATGCAGTAAATCAGAATCAATCATTGTGGGGGTTGCAGGTTGTGGGGGTTTGGGGGGGGAGGTGGGATGGGTGGGTGGGGTGGGGTGGGGTGGTGTGTGGTGTGGTGGTGGATACCAGCACATTCCATCTGTTAAACTTATTCACTAAGAAGAATTTTGGAGTATGTATGTAACAGAAGTAAAAGGCATTTTTGTGCATAAAAGAGTCCCCATTCGCTGACAGACTCAAATATTTCTTGAGTACCTACAGTTAGCACCTTAGACAACAAGTAATTTTTAGCCACTTTAGTTTTTCATGTCCAGGAGATGTATGTCACATTCATAAATTTAAAGGCTGTCAGCACTAAGTGTAGAATTTTCTGCAATTGCCTTTTCTTTTGAAAATGGACCGTAAAACATTGCTAAAAGTCAGATGACTTTTGCAAATTCTGCACAGGTCCAGAATTATCTCAAATCTCCCAAAAGTTCCTAATTAAATGACCAGATATGATGGCATCTCTTGAATGGAAATAAGAAAAAAATCAAAACCATTCATGGAATTCACACCTCCCATTATCTATAACTTACCCGAAACTCAAGTCCTGACTTCATATGCAGAATCCTGTTGAGTAATTGGTGGACTCAACTGCAGTTGCACAGCCAGTGAGAGATCCATGTGGCTTCTTTCAGGAAGGTCCATTGAACCACAACCCAGTTAGGCTGAGGTGAAGCCAATGGTAACCCTTCCCCATGAATCAGTTCCCTGGAGGTGGAAAGCTTACCTTCTGAGAGCTGCTGGCTGATGCAGAGTCTGACAGTCCTTGTGTTTAACAGTTCTACTGGGGCTGCTACCAAGAAGACAGGCACAGAGTAACCTAGGTCACAGACCAGTATCATGGGAGGGGTTCATTTCACAGTGCAGTGCAGTAAAAAGGGTGGAAGCTTGTCAGCAGCAATGTCAAGAATGATTTTTTTTTCAGCGGAACCCCACTCCTAAAGTCCAATCCTTCAAGCAGGCACTGATTGCTATTCTCCCTGGAGGTCATAAGCTGCCATGCTCATTGTATGCTAACAAACTCACTTACAAATGGGTTAATACAAATGGTGAATATTAATTGAACACTTTATGGTGGTAACATGGAAGAAAGGTCATCCATGAGACTTCCCACACAGAACCTGATTCTACCGAAGATAGTAGGAACTGCAGATGCTGGAGAATCTGAGATAACAAGGTGTAGAGCTGGATGAACACAGCAG
>NW_025974798.1:0-8285 GCF_021869965.1 Rhincodon typus
CACTATGTTATCTCTTACTCCAGCATCGGCAATTCTTACTATCTCTGGTTAAACGAGTGATGCCCAGGAAATGAATTTTAAAAAGTAATAAATTAATAAATTAAAAATTGTTTGGAAGTGGCACATAAAATCTGGTGAAGGAAATTGCTAAACATTGTATTTGGGAAATAGCATAAGGCTGTCTCAAAGAGGTAATCTCACATAATTTTACCTTCGTGCTGCCTCAGAAAAGAAATTGCTCACAATTTATAAAGCTGAACTTTTGATGTCATTAATACATGGCCATGTTATATCAGAGTAAAAAACATAATCTGGCCAAATTCTTCAGAAATATTCTAAATTGTTTCACATACACTGACCTACTTTGAAGGCTAATATTGTATTGAAAATAGGGAACAATGAAGCTGACAAGATCCCATAGCTGAGATGAACATCAATTAATCAGTTTTCTTATAGTGGTTGAGAGGAAAAATCAGAAAGCAGATAAACTTAGTTCTCCTCGTTCAAGTGAGCAATGGGATTATATATATGCACCAGTTCCATGAGAAATGGGCAACTGGGTTAACAAACATTTCTGATAATACTATAGTCTTTAATACTGCACTAAGTATCAACTTACATTGTGTGTTCAAGTTTTTAAGGTTTTAGACTACCATTTTCTAAATATTTGGCAGGAGGCCTATCAGTTGTGTGGAATTTGCAAAGGTTTAATCCCGGCCGTCTGTGCGTGCAACACATCAAGAATCTAAGCTTTCATGAAAAATCAGATCTACATATGGGCAAACAAAGAAATTTACAAACTAAATTGTGATAGCTGAAGACAGCAATTCCATTTTATTTTAATAGATTATTTCTTTGTAGTAATAATACATTGCTGCTGTTCCATATCACAATTCAAGAATTTTCAGAACGTTTGTGTCATTTTCCTGACCTTCTATTACATAGCCTGAAGACATGGGCAGCTATTGAGATTGTTCACGCATCTAAGGTAAGAAAAGATCACAGTATCTGTCAAACCAGTCCTAAAATAATGAATTGACTTATGGCAATTGGTCAAAAGGCAGTTATGATACTGTAATATTGTGTGTTATGTGTTTAATGGTTTTTGTTTTGGAATGAAATTAATGACAATCACACCAAATTCTAGATGAATGTAACATTGTTAAATGGTGAATTCTTCTATCATCTGTTTAGATCCGGAATTGTGCAACTGTAGCTGCTGCAAGTAACCTCTGCAGATAAGGAGCAATCACCCAGCTTTCACTTGTTAGAAAAAATAATATTGATGCTGATTAATTTATACTGCAGTTAATTAAGCCATCTATTTTCTCGTTGATTATGTTAAAGCTAAGATCTTTCAAGTCTTTTTTTAAATTTATTTTTGAGGGCATCACTGGCCAGGCCAGCATTTACTGCCCATCCCTAATTGCCCTGAGGGCAGTTAAGAATCAACCGCATTATTGTGGATCTGGAGACTGGACCAGGTAAAGGCAACAGTTTCCTTTCCTAAAAGACATTAGTGAACCAGACAGGTTTCTCCAATGATTGACAACAGTTCTTGATCATCACTAGACTCTTAATTCAAGATTTTTTGTTGAATTCAAATTCCATCATCTGACATGATAATACTACGAGGCCAATGCCTCCCCATGAATCATTAATCTATCCAGCATTATTTCATTTGCTGCTAGATTCTTTATTTTTGGAAGAAGTGTAGAAAAATGACTGCTAATTGAAACAAGTGTTGAAGTCAAATTAAGGTAAACTTGACAGAAATCATTTCTGAACAATTGCAAGATGCTAATTTTCTTTCTGTTTGCATTGCTCCCAGTAAAGAAACTCGCGATATGTTCTGTTCTTATAAAATATGCCAGTTCCCCCTCAGGCTATGTCTGGTGCTGTATGAGAAAGCTTGCAAAGGATCACTGGGACCTAATGGGAGGACAAAATGACAAGAATTTTCCACTGCTGCACTTGCCATCTCACACTTCTGCGTCTCATTACATTGAATGGGTCAAACTCATGAGCTGACAACCATATAAGCAGAAAACCCCAGATAATATGACTAAACTTTGAAGGAAAAAAAATGCCCTCAATAGCCTTGTGTTAAAATCATATGATCGCATCAGTATAAAATAGCATGAGTGAAAACTGATCAGTGTCACTTCATTTGTTTCAAATATCTCAGCCAAAACATTGAGTTGC
The DNA here is from genome assembly GCF_021869965.1 of Rhincodon typus. Classification (NCBI taxonomy): domain Eukaryota; kingdom Metazoa; phylum Chordata; class Chondrichthyes; order Orectolobiformes; family Rhincodontidae; genus Rhincodon; species Rhincodon typus. The sequence goes on from NW_025974798.1 coordinate 2,206, forward strand.
ACCCAAATTGGGTGCAGTCTCAGAGCAACATGTACGTCAAGGTGCTGTTCAAACATTTAAACAAGCTAGTGGCAGGCCAAAGGCAAATTGGTCTGTCAGTCCTATTTGTGTTTTATAGGTTCGCTGTGCACAGCAGTTATCTAAGATAAGGTCAGGCTTTTTTGCCATCTTTCAAAGATAAGAAAAATCTAACAGAAGCAGGATAATTAGACAAAGCAATGCAATAAAAGTGCTTGTCTATTAATTAGCATGACATTCACCTTGATATTTGGGCAAATGGGAATACCCTTGAGGACGTAAACAGTGAATGCGCATTAGAAAGATTACCCTGAAATATACATCAAAAAACTAGGGTGAAAAGCGTTGTATCATAGACACTGAAATTAAAAGCAGAATAAAAAGCTGAGAATTACTTTAAAAGAAATATATTGTTAGAATGAGGTTGGGGTTATGATGGGGGTGTGGTGGGGATGAGTCAGCTCAATTCTTTTCAACTTCTCCAGTTACAGTTGACTGCAGCAAAAATTTAAGTTGGTCTTAAACTATCTCTTTAAATACTAATGTCTATCATAACAGTATGAAGCTGATGCAAGGTTTTCCCAAGTGAAGGAAAGACCAATTTTGCTACCTGCTGATTCAAGATAAATACTGAAAATATAATGTCAAATAAACATACATATACATACAAGTTAAAAAGGGATAGTGTCCAGTACCAAAGGAATGTGAAAGGAATAAACAGTTTAAACTCATTCTACTGGACTGATATTTTATCTGAGACCGTGGTTGTTTTGTTGGTGGTTTGGTTTATCAACAGCTTCTATTATTCTTACAGATTTTGGTGTTCTGATTTTTTAAAATTAATGTTGTTACTAGGTACCATTTCTTTATGAGAGACAGAGAGAAAACCTGTTTAGGAAAATATGAACAGGAGTAGGCTATTCAGCCAGAGATAACACGGTGTAGAGCTGGATGAACACAGCAGGCCAAGCAGCATCAGAGGAGCAGGAAGGCTGACATTTCGGGCCTAGACCCTTCTACAGAAATGGCTAGGCTATTCAGCCAGTTGAGCCTACTCCTGTCCATTTAAATTGGCCACTACTGAACGAATAATTCAATGCCTTTTATTTACAATATACAAATATCCCTATATCACCTTACACCATTGATAATGAAAATTTTTCAGTCTCTGCTTTAAATATACTCAAAGTCTAAGCTTCCCTAGCCCTCTGGGGTAAAGAATTCCAAAGAAACACCACATTCTGAGTGAATAAATTTCTCCTCATCTTGTCCTAAATGGTATCCTTCTCATTTTTAAACTGTGCTTACTAGTTCTAGACTCCCCAACCAGGCGAACTATTTTACCTGCACCTACCTTGACTACTCCTTTAAATATTTTGTAAGTTTCAGTGAAATCATCTCTCGTTCTTGGAAACTCTAGAGAATACAGGCCTAGTTAGTCCAATCTCTCTTCATAGGAAAGTCCTGCCATCCCACTGTTGCACTCCTTCATTGGCAATTGTATCATTCCTGAGCTAAGTAGACCAAAACCGCACACAGTACTCCAAGTGCAGTCTAACCAAGCTCCTATACAATTGATCCTTACAGTTAGCCAATTCTTAATCCATGTTGTCACATTAGCTCCTATTCCAACATGCTTTGGCAGACTTTATCAAAAGCCTTCTGAACATATTACAATGCCCCTTTATCAATTTTGTTCGTAACATTCTCAAAAAGCTTCAGCACGCTTGTCAAACACGGTTATCTGCTGACAAATCTATACTGACTATGCCCAATCAGATCAATTGTATCCAAGTTTTTAATCATCACCTGATAAGACAATAAGGGATAGGAGCAGAATTAGGCCATTTGGTCCATTGCATCTGTTGCACAGATAGATTCCAGCATTTTCCCTGCTACTGATGGGAGGCTGATGGGAGTGTAGTTTCCTTTTATTTCACTTGCTTCTTTCGTAAATAGTGTGTGACGTTTGGTAGCTTCAAATCTGCAGGAATCATTCTAGAATCAATGGAATTTTGGCGATGATTACCAACACATCCATAAGACCATAAGACCAAAAGATATAGGATCAGAATTAAGCCATTCGGCCTATTGAGTCTGCTTCACCATTCAATCATGGCTGATATATTTCACAAACCCATTCTCCTGCATTTTCCTGTAATCCTTGATCACTTATTGGCTATCTTTAGAGATAATACCTTCAACATTCTCAGGTATCAGGGAATTACCAAATTCCAGCCCCATCAATTTCTCTGGTACACACTTTTACCTGATATTAATTTGCTTCAATTTCTCATTCTCTTGAATAATCTGGATCTCTGTGACTGAGAGATTTCCACTTTCTTCCTCAGTGAAAACAGACAAAATAACCATTTACATTCTCTGGCATTTCTCTATAAATTCCCTTGACTCTGCTTTTAAGGTCGCCACATTCAGCCAAACATTTCCTTTTTATGTAACTATAGATCTTTTCCTAGACTGCATTTGTATTCCATTCTTTCTTAGCAGTTTCTTGGTTGTTTTTTGCCATTTTCTGAAAAGTTTCAAATCCTCAGAATGATTACTATTTACGGTCTTGTTATAACCTCTTTCTTTTCATGTTATACAACCCATAAGTTCCTCTGTCAGTCATGTTTGATTGACATTTTTGAGCTTTTTGCACCTTGAAGGAACGTATAGTTCTTTAAAGACGGTTCACTGTCAATGTACAGTCAAGCTTTCAATGTATTTTCCCAATCCAGCTCAGCTAACTTGAGCTTCATGGTTACACAATTTGCCCTTTTCAAACTTAACACCCTGCTTCAGATTAAACTACATTACTTTCAAATATAATGTAAAGTTCTATATTATTGTGATCACTCATCCCTAAAGGTTCTTTCACAACAAGATTATTAAGTAGCCATTTTTAGTGAATAATACCAGATCCAAAATAGCCTGTTCTCTAGTTGCACTTCAACATGCTGCTCTACAAAACCATACCCAAGACAGTCCAGAAACTTGTCCTCCACAGGTTTAATACTCAATTATTTTACCTAGACTATATACAGATTGAAGTCAGCCATTATTACTGTTTTACACCTGCTACATGCTCTCTCAGCTCCTGATATATACAATGCCCCACACTACTACTACTTGGTGGCTTATAAGTAACTCCAACTAACATCTGATGCCTCTTACTGTTTCTTAGCTCTACCCAAACAGATTCCACGCATTGTTGTTCTCATCGGAGATTCTCCCTTACTACTGATAACGTCCGTGATTATTAACACAACTTCACACCATCTTCCTTCTTTTCTGCCCTTCCTAAACATTCAGTCAGAGTCCTAGTCATCGTGCAGCCATATTTCTGAAATGGCAAATATATCATAACCATTTACCTCTATTTATGCTGGTAGATCATCCATCTTGTTGTGAACCTCACATGCATTCAAGTCAAATGTCTTTACTTTTGTCTTTTTGACATCATTCCACATTCAAGGCATACTCCATACTTGGCTTTATTTTTCATGTTTTCTAGCCTCCCCTGCAGACTTTCTACTTTCTGCTACCAGCTTAACCCTCTTCCAATTTGGGTTAGGCCTCAGGTTTCCATTCCCCCAAAACAAGCTAGTTTAAACCAGGCTTTTAAAGTCAATTTTTAAACCAATTTTCTTGGCAAAAATACCAGTCCCAGTTCCATTAAAGTGTAACCCATCCAGCCTGAACAGGTTCCGTTTTGCCCCAGAACTAGTCTCAATGTCTCACATATCTCCCCCTGCTTATGATCTCTTGCACATGGCACTGGGAATAATCCTGAGATTACTGTTATTGAGGTCCTGCTTTTAAACTTTCTTTGAAACTTCCTGAGTTCTTCTTTCAGGACCTCACCTCTCTGTCTGCTCATGTTGGTATGAATGTGGACTATGACTTCTGGCTGGTAACCCTCCTCTAGAAGGATGTCCTGCAGCCACTCAGAAATATCCTTGATCCTGACAGCAGGGAGCCAATATACCAAATTAGAGTCAAATTTCATGCCGCATAAATCCCTTATCTGATCCCCTGAGCATGGGTTCCCATGTCACTATTGCTGTTCCATTTTTCTTTCTTTCTCCTGATCAGCTTAGACTTCCTTAGTGCCATGGACCTGTCTCTGGCTGAACCCCTTGAAAACCATTGGCTTCACTAGTTTCCAAAATGGAATACTGATTGGTAAGCACTATAGTCTCAGGGGACACCTGCTCTACCTCCTGGATTTTCTTAGCCTGCCTGGTAATTACCCATGCTCTGGCTCTACGCTTCTAATCTACACAGTGTAACCAGCTCTCTTTCTGAGCTACCTATGTAGCATTTTGTCTCACAGAGGCACAACGATGACTCCAGCCAGTGTTCAAGTTCCAAAACCCAGCGCTCAAACTTATGCAGTCAGTCATGTTTTATGGAGACGTGTTTGTCTGGAACATATGATAAATCCCTGACTTCACACATACTGCAGGGTGTACACAATATTTGTCCTCATTGACTTGCCACTCCATAACTTTGTTATTTATTGCCTTAACATAAATAGAAAGTTACTGCAAACTTACTAGTAACAAACTTCAATTATGTTAACTTTATTTTCCTTCAGTTTTAACTTAATATCTTATTTTATTTTGACAAGATTTAACTTTCCTTTCTTTTTGCTTGTGTTCTCTCCCGAAATCCAAGAAGTTGCTTCTTCTTAATAAATGCATTTTTCTTTAGTTTTAAGCCAATTAGACACAATCACAAACTGCACCCTCTCACCAACTAATAAACATACAGATTCCCTGTGACATCAATCTTGGACTTTTGTTTCTCACTCAGCCTTTCTCAATGCTGTGTTTAGAATGAAAGCACTCCCTGCTCACCACACACTTATTAAACTTGCTGCCTTTTCTCTCTGCTGTGTTCAGAATGAACCCATTGCCTGCTCCCCACACACTGTTTAAACTAGCAGCCTTCTCCCTCAAGGCTGACTTTAGAATAAAGCCACTCCCCATTCACCACACTCTTTTTAAAATTGTTGCCTTCTCTTTTGGCAGTGTGTTCACAATAAAGCTCCCTTTCCCAGCCTTTCTGTTCTGCATCCTTAGTTTCTTCTCTCTCTCTCTGCCAAAGGCAATGGCCTGCAACTTGTTTGTACATCTCTGTGTCTCAGTTCATTGTCTCCAAGTTTAATAATTACTGGTGATGTTTTCATCTCAAATGTGTAAGCATTCTCATCAGGGCATAAAATTGAAATAGGAGACAAGGGTCTTTTATGCCTCCCCAGGGAAGATTGACTGGCTTCCTTGCCTTTGGACAAAATGTTAATTTCAGTTTGGCTTTCAGTGTGTAATCCACATTGAAACTTGACCGCTTGTGATCAGGAGATGCCTGTAGCCATTTTACTCCTGTGTTTTTGGTTCCATTTTTAAAACCATTTCAGGCCATGAAAGTCTCAGCTATTAAATTGGATGATGGAATTTGAAAATGAATAGTCCATATTTTACATCACCATGAAACTATAGAACTTTTCATCCATTTCATTCTTGTATGCATTTCAAGTCTTAGTAGACAGTTTCTAATTTTGGGTGATTTTGTGGAAACGTCCGGGCTCCTTATCTGTGAAAAATATGTAATTATGAGGCCCACCTGTTCTTAACAGAAAACTGCTTTTGCCCTCATTGATGAAAAATATACTTGTTGTTAGGAAATAGGAACTTAGTGTTCACATTGGAGATGAAACATTCACACAGTGGTTTCAGAGATAGTAGGAACTGCAGATGCTGGAGAATCTGAGATAACAAGGTGTAGAGCTGAATGAACACAGCAGGCCAAGCAGCATCAGAGGAGCAGGAAGGCTGACGATTTGGGCCTAGACTCTTCTTCAGAAATGGGGGAGAGGAAGGGGGTTCTGAAATAAATAGGGAGAGAGGGGGAGGCAGACAGAAGATGGATAGAGGAGAAGATAGGTGGAGAGGAGACAGACAGGTGAAAAGGGATGGAGCCAGTAAAGGTGAGTGTAGGTGGGGAGTTAGGGAGGAGATAGGTCAGTCCAGGGAGGACGGACAGGTCAAAGGGGC
>NW_025974799.1:0-8285 GCF_021869965.1 Rhincodon typus
TTTAGGTTAGATGGGCTTCAGATTGGTTTCACAGGTCGGCGCAACATTGAGGGTCGAAGGGCTTGTACTGTGCTGTAATGTTCTATGTTCTAATGTCCTGTACAACCTCAATATGACATCCCAATTCCTCTACTCAAAGGTCTGAGCAATGAAGGCAAGTGTGCTAAACGTCTTCTTAACCTGTCTACGTGTGACCCAAATTTCAAAGAATGATGAACCTGAACCACTAGGTCTCTATGACACTACCCAAGGCCCTACTTTTAATTGTGGATCTACAGAGAAGGAAATCTGTCATCCTTACCCAGTCTGGCTTACATGAAACTCCAGACCCACAGCAATGAGGTTGACTCAAATGTCCTCTGGGTGATTAGAGATGGGCGATAAAATGCTGGCCCACTCAGAGCCACCCAGTACCCACAAACGAATTGATAAAAGGACATAAGCAGAACAAAACTCAAGTCCATAGATTTAAAAAGGCTGATCTTGAAATGCCAAGAATAGAATTAGGCAAATAAAAAACACCACCGGCAAACATCAACATTGGGAAACATTTTAAAAAGGTGTTCGAAAGAATGCAGGAAAAATATATTTCACTAAAAGAACAGACTAAACATAAATGGGGCTCTAGGAGTGAATAAAAATGTAAGGGTATAACAGAGGATTAGGAAAGCGACATATATTAAATAAAGAAGTGGAGTGCACTAAAAGAGAATACGAAGTGATAAGTAGGGCAAAAAGGAGTTTATGACATTGAAATTATTAAGGAACATTAAACAAAATAGTAAAATGTTATATACACTCATCAATAAAGGGGGAAGGATGGTAGTCAATAAAAACATAGGTAACAATAGAGATATGGCAAAAATACTAAATAATTAATTTGCTTTGAACAGATAGGGATGATACTGAATAACAGTAATAAGATAAATGCTTTTAAAATTATAAAGGGTATGCAGTGGATAAACTAAGCAAATTCAGAGGATAAACCATGATCAGGATAGATTGTATTCATGTACTTTAAGATGATGTGGGAAAGAGATAGCAGAGGTTGCAGTTCCAGAGGACTGGCAGATAGTTAATGCAATCCCTACATTAAGATGGCAGTGCAAAAGCTTCTAGAAATGACATCTTCAAACAAAAGTAAAAGTCAGTTCAGCAAATGTGGATTAATTAACGGATTTGTAAAGGACAAATTATATTTAAGTAAATTGCTGAAGTTTTCTGACGGAGCATAGAAGAAAACTCAGTGAGGATAATGCTGTCAAAGTGGTATAAATGGAATTTGAAAAGACATCTGAAAGTGTCGCACATCAGACTTAGTGCAGCATCTGTGAAGAGAAAACAGTTAATATTTTGAATCCTGTGACCGTTCGAGGGACTCTGATTTCTCTTCACAGATGCTGCTCATAAGTCTGATGTGCAACACTTTCACATGTCTTTTCAAATTCCATTTATGCCACTTTAACAGAATTATCCTCTTCGATGTGCAATGCTTCACTGGGCTTGAAATGTTAACACTTGTCTCTCTCCACAGATGCTGTCAGCCCTGCTGAGTTTCTCCAGCAATTTCTGCTTCTGTTTCTTTCCAATCTCCAGCATTCACAATTCTTTGTTTTAATTTATGCCTATGGGTACAAGTGATGAAATGAAAGAAGGGACTGTTAGTAACACGGATACAGAATTGGTTGAGCGACAGAAAACAGACAGCAATGGTTAATAAGATAGTAGGAACTGCAGATGATGGAGAATCTGAGACAACAAGGTGTAGAGCTGCATAAACACAGCAGGCCAAGCAGCATCAGAGGAGCAGGAAGGCTGACGTTTCAGGCCTAGAACCTTCTTCAGATAATGGCTGAAGAAGGGTCTAGGCCCGAAACATCAGCCTTCCTGCTCGGCCTGCTGTGTTCATCCAGCTCTACACCTTGTTGTGTCAGCAGTGGTTAATGGTTGTTTTTCGGACTGGAGGAGGGTCGCTTTACCATGATACGTAGTTGCAATCTGGACCTTGGTGTACAGGGTGTGATTTCAAACTTTGCAAACTATCCGAAACTTGAAAGCATTGTGAAATGTGGGGTGGATCAGGCAGAAGTTCAAAAGGACATACAGGTTGGTCAAAAAGGCAGACAAGTGAAGTTCCCAGAAATAGTAAGAGGGAGGAAGATCTCACGCTAGACAGGAGTCGGCTAGCACTTGTGTCAGACTGTGCATGCTGTACACTGACCTGCTTGTGAACATGGATATCAGATTCGTCTGGAGGGCCCCCCGTGGTGTACCAGCCCAGGAACTCCATGTCTTTAAAGACCTGCTTAACTAGAGAGACAGAGACGAAAGTCAGACTGATAGATCATAGGCTCAATTTGGAATGGGACAAAGTGCACTTGAGCAAGTTCCTCTCATTAGTGAAAGACACAATCATTGGAAAGGACGCAAAAAGCAAAATGAGAAGATTTTTCTTGAATCCACTGGCAATGCTATGAAATAGGTTATCAGAGGATGACAAATGTTGGTCAACGGATTATGTCACAGGCTTCTGGAAAGGAAAGTGGCTCAATGGATGGTAGTGGGCTTTCACAGTGGTCTCAGCACAAAGTGGGAGGTTGGTATGCCATGGCAAGAGGGTGTCTTGAGGGTTGATTTTAGCTTGTGGTCTGAATAAATTGTCATTTTGATAACTCAAGGAGTGGAAGGATGCAGCACAACAGGGTAGAATGTAATTTAATGGTAGGGAACCTGTCATTCAGTCCACCAGGAATCACTCATGCCTACATACCCAGCACGCAGACAAAACCTCAACCCAGCTCCAGGCGCACAGCACCAAAGTGGAGGGCCAACACAGCACCCACATTATCATGCAGCATCTGTGGAACTGTCTGGTACATGGAGGTGAGATTATTACTCACACTGCTCCTCTTTGGTGTAGTAATACTCCTTGTCAATAACAATCTTTTCCTCCACCATGTGAGACAGCAGCTCGAAAGAGTTCATCACCTCGATGTTTCTGCCCTCCTGCTTTCCGATCAAGGCACCAATCACTGTGAACAGAAACCACAACTGACTCAACAGGCCACAAATAAAAACTATTCAAACAGCAAGGAACAGAGGGCCTACCACTCTTTCTTTATTGGTTTAAGGGATGTGGGCATCATGGCGGGGGGGGGGGGGGGGGGGGGGGGGTGGGGGGTGGTGGCGGTGGACGAGCATTTATTAACTGTCCCAAATTGCCCTTGTGAAGGTGATGGTGAACTGCTGCACTCCACTTAGTGTAAGTACACGCACAATTCCATTAGGGAGGGAGCTCTAGGATTTTGACCCAGTGCCAGTGAAGGAATGGCGACATAACTACCAGTCAGGATAGTAGGTGGCTTACAGGGGAAGTGTTCTCACATATCTGCTGCTCTGCCCTTCTAAATGGTAATGATTGTGGGTTTGGAAGGTGCTGTCTAAGTGTCTTTGGTGAATTTCTGCAGTGCATCTTGTGGGTGGTACACACTGCTGCTACTGAGCATCAGTGGTGGAGGGAGTAAATGGTGAATTGGGTGTCAATCAAGTAGGCTTTCTCTTGGATGGTGTCGACCTTCTCAAGTATTCTTGGGGTTTTATCCATCCAGGAAATTTGAGCATATTCCATCATACTCCTGACTTGTGCCTTGTAGATGGTGAACAGGCTCGGGGGAAGTCAGGACGTGAGTTACACTCACCAGAATTCAGACTATAACCATTGATCCCTCTAGTCTTCTAACCCAACAAGTCTCTTATATTCCATTCAGTATACAGCCTTCTATTACTTCCCAGTAAAATGGCAAGACCTCTCTTATCCTTATTGAAAATTATTTTCTTGTTGTGCATCTATTCCGTAATTTTATTCATGTTTTCCTATATTTCGGCATCATCATCTTCTTTTTGATGAATAGCTCCTTCAAACAACGGCTAGTGGCTTATTAAAAGTCATGAATAGCAAGCAAAGCTTACAGTCCTCAAACAATTCAATTCAGCACAGGAACGGGCCCTTCGGCCCACCAAGTTTGTGCCAATTTCAAATTTAGATCCACTCCTTATTGCCCATGCATGGTTTCTATCCCTCTGTTTGCCTCCCGTTCATGTGTTTATCAAGATACACCGTAAACATTGCTAACGTACCTGCTTCCACCACCTTCATTGGCAGTGCGTTTCAGGCACCCCCCCACCACCCTCTGAAAAATTTTCCCCACACTTCTCCCCCTAAACTTTCCCCCTCTCACCTTGAACCTGTGCCCTCAGTAGTTGACCTTTCGACTCTGGGAAAATGCCTCTGACTATTCACCCTATCTATCAATGCCTCTCTCAAATGATAAAATTGAAAAGCAAAAGTAATGTTAAACTTCATGGACTTTGATTAAAGCACAATCAGATTATTATCAACGGTTCTGGTCTCCACATTATATTTAAAAATGCATGGAGAAACTGGAAGTGTTATCAAATATTTTTAATTAGGCTGATATTCAAACTCAGAGGTTATAACTATCAGGAACCATTAGATTTATTGGGCAATTTCTCTATTGTATAGACTGAGGGATGATCTGATGTAGGCCTACAAGATTATGAAAGGTTTTGTTCAGGTAGATGTTGATGCTCACAGATGAAACTAGAATTCAAGAAATTACAATGAAAAGTTAGTCAATGAAAAGTCCAGCAGAGAGCGGAGGGCAAATTTCTCAGAGGGGTCAGAATGTGGAGGTCACTGCCACACAGAGTGTTTGAGATGCATTGAAAGGGACCTGGGCAAATACAGAAGAGAGAAGAAAGGGAAAGCTTTGTTGATTGGGTTACAACTGGGAGGTAAACATTGGTATCGATCTAGGAGGTTTAATGGCAGGGCTCTGCACAACATGTTGTGCATCAGACATGATGATCTAACCATTATTCAAGTACCCTGTCTAATCCTTTAGTGTTACATACCCCACGCATGGCACACAGATCCTGCTGACCATTTAACCTTTTCTTTACAACTGTAGAGCTACCACAGGCCCTGACTATACTTTTAACCAATACTGCATACCTCTAGCACACTGCCTAGCCCTTTAACTGTTGCCATATACACCAGGTACCGTGGAAAGGCCCTCTCGGTCCCATTAACCATGACTGAGTGCATCATCCTGCACAGAACCTGCCAGTCATTTCTGCATGCACATACCCTGCACAGGTCTCCCCTCTTGAGAGCGCATCCGGATCCAGTGGTCAGAGATGTTGAGAATAACTAGTGGGTGCAATGCGACAGAGACACTCCCGGTCACTCCAGACGCCATCACACTCAGTGTTGCTGTAGCAAGAGAACACAAGGCACAGGGGAGTTTTGGACTTCCATTCTTCTGTAAATACACAAGTGTTTTCCACAAACACTGATGTGATCTCACCAAACAGTAACAACAGAGTGCAAATTATATTTCAAAGTGCTCCAAAGGAACACTGTCAAACAAAATCCAGTGCTGAGTCCCATAAGGCAGCCGTGTGTCATGACCAATACAGGGAACACCAAGTAGCCAGCAGAGGATCTAGTGCAGGAAGAGACTGACTGTGTTTGGTGTATACGAATAATCCAGGAGGTCACTGTGAAGGCAAGAGGTGGCTTCAAAATTGCTTGTCTAATTGTTGCACAGTCTCCTTTGTCCAGGATCACGACAGGGGTAAGGGACAGTGGCTGGTGACAAGAATGAGCAGGGTAGGAGTGGGGAAGTGGAGCTGCTAAGCAGAAGAGTAAGAGTGGGAGGGGAAGGGAGGCTGGAAAGAGGGACTAGAGTGTACGGTTAAGGAGATGGGAAGAAAGTGGCTGACGACAAAGCGAGAGGAGTAGGCAGTTCAGGAGCTTCACAAGATCTTCTGTCACTGGGGAAGGGAAGGAGGGGAGGTGAGGGAGGAGGAAAGTGGGGGCGGAGGAGGAAAGTCGGGGAGGGGGAGGGAGAAATTCAGGGGGGGAGGAGGGGGAAAGTCGGGGGGGCGGGAGGGTTGGGGGGGGGGGGGGATTGGGGGGGGGGGGGAGAGAGGTGGGGTGCAGCTGCTGAACAGAGGCTTCGGGGGTGGGACTTCCGGTGGTGATTTCAGGCCTGGCGGTTTCCTGGCGCCATAGCAACGCCCAGCGCTAGAGCACCCCCTCAACCGTCTCCCTGTCCATCTCTGTCCCTGCGCTCCCCCACCTCCCTTTTCCCTAATAGCGTCGACCCTCAGAGCCGCCGCTTCTCTCACTCACCCGCCGGCTCCACCTCCATCCCGTTCGCGGCCATCTTTCTGCCCCTGTTCGAAACCGCATGCGCAGTACCGGATAGCGACCCGACGGTGCGGAGATAGCCAATCGGAGAGCGGCATCGCAGCCATCTTTGTAAAGGAAAGGAACAAAAACAAAGTTGCTGGAGAAGCTCAGCTCAGATCTGAGGAAGGGTCACGGGACTCTGTTTTTTCCTTCAAAGATGCTGCCAGACCTGCTCAGTTCTTCGGTTTGTAAAAGAAAACCCCGACGGAAGTGTTGCCATGTTGGTAAAATGTTACTTCCCCAAACCAAAAGCGGCCTGTGTCCCATTTGTGTGTCGCCATTTTGGTAAAGGAAGTGTTTTGTTTTCACATCGAATGTTTGTGAGATCCTGGGAAGGGAAATTGCTCAGTTTGACAGTGTGGTACATTCACAATGGACTTCCTGTCTGACTGGTTACGTGCTATATTGGCGACATGATAGGTCATTTTTATTAGCTCATGGGTGTCATTGGATGGGCCATCATTGATTGTGACATCCCTAATTTCCCATTGAGAAGGCAGTGTCAAGTTGTCTTCTTGATCTGCTGTGGTGTAGGGCTACTCACAGTGCCATTAGGGAGGGAGTTTCAGGATTTTGACTCAGTAACACCAAAGGAATGGCAGAGAGATCTCGGTGTCCATATGCATACATCACTGAAAGTTGCCACCCAGGTTGATAGCGTTGTTAAGAAGGCATCCGGTGTGTTAGGTTTTATTGGTAGAGGGATTGAGTTTCGGAGCCATGAGGTCATGTTGCAGCTGTACAAAATTCTGGTGCGGCCGCATTTGGAGTATTGCGTACAGTTCTGGTCACCGCATTATAGGAAGGATGTGGAAGCATTGGAAAGGGTGCAGAGGAGATTTACCAGGATGTTGCCTGGTATGGAGGGAAGGTCTTATGAGGAAAGGCTGAGGGACTTGAGGCTGTTTTCGTTAGAGAGTAGAAGGTTAAGAGGTGACTTAATAGAGACATACAAGATGATCAGAGGATTAGATAGGGTGGACAGTAGGAGCCTTTGTCCTCGGATGGTGATGGCTAGCACGAGGGAACATAGCTTTAAATTGAGGGGTGATAGATATAGGACAGATGTCAGAGATAGGTTCTTTACTCAGAGAGTAGTAAGGGCGTGGAATGCCCTGCCTGCAAAAGTAGTAGACTCGCCAACTTTAAGGGCATTTAAATGGTCATTGGATAAACATATGGATGATAATGGAATAGTTTACGTTAGATGGGCTTCAGATTGGTTTCACAGGTCGGTGCAACATCGAGGGCCGAACGGCCTGTACTGCGCTGTAATGTTCTATGTTCTATGTTCTATATCCAAATCATGGAGTAATACTCTGAGAGGCCCTTTGGCCCATCATGTTCAGCCAGTCATCAAATATCTATCCGTTCTAATCCCAGTACTTGGGCTGTAGTCTTGCATGCTGTGGTGTTTGAAGTATTCATCTCTTATACCAGTACGAGCCTTTAGGCGAGTGAGTCCAGGATGGTGCATGGCTCAGAGTGGAACCTGCAGGCAGTGGTATTCCCGTGCATCTGCTGCCCTTGACCTTCCAGACAGTGGATTTTGAGAGTTGGCCCAAAGGATGCTTGTCCTGATGGCTGGTTTGTAGCTGGTATTTGCTATCACAATGCACCACTTGGTGGAGCATGTGCAAATTTACGGTGGTGGATGAATTGTCAGTCATATGGTTCGCTTTGTATTTGGTGCAGATTAGCTCCGTGGGTGCTGTTAGGGATGAGTTCATCAGGTCATCACTGTTCTATTAGGCTGTTAGAACCTGAAAGGGTCAACTCCTTTATGGATCTAACCATTGTGAACATCTCGTGTTAGTATCATACTATTTTCTTAGTGTAGAGATTATTTAGAAGGCAGCGCATGCACTTATGTTTCAGAGGTAGCAGGAACTGCAAATGCTGGAGAATCTGAGATAACAAGGTGTAGAGCTGGATGAACACAGCAGGCCAAGCAGCATCAGAGGAGCAGGAAGGCTGACGTTTTGCGCCTAGACCCTTCTTCAGA